>NW_026917376.1:0-100000 GCF_035046485.1 Aedes albopictus
CCTATTACGGCTGCTGGGAGGGATACCTATTCGTTGTACCGCCCAACTTGGGACAAAAAACAGGCGCACGTTTGCTTTCCGCGAAAGCATCCGAAAGATTAGACCGTTGAGTTGGTTGACGACGGACGCCCAACGACACATTGTTGTTACCAAGAGCCGATGGAAGTTTTGCGACGTCTGCAGCAATGTCGAGTGGTGATAGTTGATCGGTGTGTGTAAATTTCAAACGCACTGTATTTACAGCTTCCAACATTTTCAAACGACGATGTCATTCGAAAACTTGTACTCGGGGTCAGAAGCTACCCGACCGCATGGACAAAATATCTGGATCGATCTGGGTGATGTGTGGTGCTGAAGAGGGAGAGACCGGCTAATTCCTCCATTCGGAATGCCGGAAACCGGAGGTTGTTCGATGAATGATGACTATGCACGGCAAACAGTCTCCGTTTCTCGGTACACGTCGAACCGCCAAGGAATCTATCGAAATGCTCCGTCCGGGGAACGTGTTGTTGAGTTGATGGTGGGGGACATTTAGGAGAAGCGCCGTGGAACATTTGGGAAGCGGAATGTTATTTAGGAAATTGCTTTCCAAGACCGAGAACGACAACTTGTGACGTTCGACGGGTTGGATGGAGGCGAGAGATGCTATGCGCTGTGCGGTACATCATTGCTGGGTAAGTGTTTCTCCCGAAACGTCGATGGCAAAAATGGTCTGGCAATTTTCGGGTTGGGGGATGGTTGGGAAAGGGTTTGGTTAGACACCATGAAGGGGTTGGCCGTCGTTGTTGAAGTGATTGGACATGAAAATTTTTCGAGGAAAGACACTCTGTCTCTGGCGATGTTTAGCATGGGTGAGTGGGTTGAATGAGCTAATGATTGAAAATGTTTCAGAGCGGAAGCTTGTTATGGAAAATTATAACGAAATACTTTCTTCGTTATCAAAACGATTATTATTTATAGCATATTCATTCTGTGCTCTAACATTTCTCCTGTTTTTTATATAGTCTTACAGCATTTTATTCGTTAATACTATGGATGGATGGATGTGCGTCTTATATAAAGCAGATTTCGTTTGCGATGGCAAATTACGGGACTTAAGCTGGTTACGAAATTCGTAAAAGGCCCTATTTGCAGCTGCAATATGCCTATTCACTTCACGGGAAACGTCATTGTCACATATCAAAAGTGTTTCAAGATAAACAAATTCGTTAACAACTTCAAACACATCCCCGTGAATCACTACCTCAGCACTAACACCACTAGCCCTGCCTCTGTCCCTATCCGCTATCATGTACTTCGTCTTGGTAGAGTTAATCGTCAAGCCTTTCCTCTCTGTTTCTCTCTTCAGAGGGGCATAAACTTCTTCCACTGCCCTACGATCGATGCCGATGAGATCAATATCGTCCGCAGTTGCAACCGTGTTATGATCGTGCCATTCCTCTGCACGCCAGACCTCCTAATCGCTCCTTTGAGTGCAATGTTGAACAGTAAATTTTAAAGAGCATCACCCTGCTTCAATCCATCCAAGGTCACAAACGAGGTAGACACTTCGTCTGCGATCCGAATACTTGATTTTGCGCGTATCAACCTAATTAGTTTTACTGGAAAACCATGTTCTGACATTATCTGCCAAAGCTCATTTGTCTTCACTGAATTGTAAGCTGCTTTAAAATCAATGAACAGATGGTGAGTCTGCAAGTTATCTTCCCGAAATTTATCTAGGATCATCCGCTGGTTAAACATTTGATTCGTCGTTGATCGGCCCTCACGAAAACCAGCAGGATATTTGCCGATGAAGGACTTTTCAAGAAGTCTCAGTCTCTGGAACAGAACACGCAACTCATCTTTCAGTAAGGACTGTATCGTTAATTATGAGTACCGTAAAACGGGGTATCTTTGATAATGCGGGTAACTTTGATAGTGCGGCAGGCATTGTGTAATTTATATTATAACTATGATTCCTTCAACCAGTTAAGAAAAAGGTAAACGTAAATCAATTCTATACATATGCAAGTTCATCTTAGACGTATTTTCATTAAAATCTAGTTTATATACAACTTTTTGGACAAAAAATAAAAATTGTTGATATTTTTGTCATTTATCAACCCCTTCAAACAATCTGCTTTACGACTTCATTACAACTATTTTTTCAATGAATGGACTCTTATTCTTGATAGATTCATCATAGTAGATTCCAAATCTGGCCTTGAATCTCTTAACGAAGTGTGTTTTTACGAAATGGAAGCAATTTTGTAAATTGGGATATTAATCTCCATACATTGATAAACGCCTGAAAGTATACAATGCCCTTGTAATTTCATGTAGATATATATGTGTTGTTCAAAATTTGCTAATAAAACATTTAAAAACTATCCAAAAAAAGAAAACTAAGCATGAATAGCATGTAATCATATGTTGATGTACCGTTAAGCATTTATTATTACAAAGATAATGATTTTTGATAGCTAAATTTATTATGTTTTGCGCTCAATACTCCACAAACTCATTTTTATATGTAGAATTTATTAAAAAATCAATGTTTTAGTATAAAAATTCTATCTAATATATTCCACAAGCCTTCTCTCATCATGTTCATACTCCTAAGATTTCAATCTGTGATTATTTTTTGAGATTTGATGTGTTTTTAGGACATTATCAAAGTTATCCCAAAATGAAAATTTGATTTTCGGTTATATGAAAAACTAAAAGTTATCAAAAATATTTCAGGTTATTGAATCTTTTAATTGCAATTGATAACTAATACCCCAGTACTTGTTTTAAAAATATAAAACTCGGGGAAATACTGTCACATGTAAAAATATTGAGAAAATTCGCTGAAAACTATCAAAGTTACCCCATTTTACGGTACACCTTTGAGGCTCTGTAATAAAAAGACTATGCCTTAGTTAGACAGCTGCTTTGCGTCTATGTGTTGCTGATGTTGTAAACAAACGATAACCTTTATTAAAAGTTAAAGTTTTTCCTCGAGCGGAACAATGCGAGGGTTTACGGAAGAGAAGCGAAATCGATAGTGCTATCAAACGATTCGGTATGCATAACATACTGAAAGACTCACCCGGACGCGACAAAAAACAGGTGCGTCCAAGTCAAATTTGGACAGCAAAATTTGCAAAATCGTTAAAGGAAAATAGGATCAAAGTTTGCGCAAAAAAGTGTGGAACGACTGTTGGTGTGGTTCAGCGCGCCAAGGAGCGTAATTCCCTGAAGACCTATCCAAAACAAAAATGTTCAAAACTCAGTTAAATTCTGGTAGATTATGTGAGAACTCGGGCTTGGAAACTGTACGACGATGTTTTGAGCAAAAATTGCATGTGCATGGATGATGAAACGTATGTCAAATTTGACTACAAGGCACTTCCAGGGGCACAGTTTTTCACTGTGAAGCATGGCACGGATGTTCCAAATTAGAAGAAATCGATTTTTTGCGAAAAAATTAGGAAAATGTGTTGGTTTGACAAGCAATTTGTCAATGTGGTATGAAATCGTCACCTTTCTTCACCGTTCCAGGTATGAACGTCGAAATATACCGGAAGGAATGTCTCCAGGAACTTGTTCTGCCATTCTTCTGAAAGCACAAAGGTTCTACATTGTTTTGGCCGGATTTGGCATCCTGCCACTATGCGCGTGTTGACTGGTATGAAGAAAACAATGTTCAATTTGTGGAAATCCTCTAAATTGCCCGCAAAGAAAGCCTGTTGAGAAATAGTTAACTTTGATGAAAGGGAAACTACGGACAAGGGTAGAGGAGCAGAGGACGTCACCAAATTCAAGAAAAACTGGGCCAACCCAAGCAAATCCATCATCGGAACGGTTGTCCAAAACCTTTTGAAGAACATCAAGAAGAAAGTGCAAGAGGTGGCAAGATCCACAAAAAAAATCAATATACAATGATGTCATGGGCTTTTCTCTGATGGTCAACTAGCAATGTAATTGAATTTAATTTACAAAATAAATAAAACATGTTTAAATACAGTTCAGATACAGTCCTTAATTGGCACACTCTAGTCAGTGCCCTTTCTAGTAGATTGGGCATATGAGACCACTAACAGTTGCATAAAACTTCCGCATATCGTTCCTGTCCATACAGGACTTAAGCAGCACGTTTACTAATACTATACTTCTGTTCAGATACTTGCTTGAATACTCTGTAGGCAGCAATTCGCTCCATTGAATGAAGCCTCCTTCTCCACTGGACGCGGTCCTGGGCCAATAGCTTCCAGCCCTTTTGGGTGTTGATTTCTCTTTGGTCTCCTTCAACAGCAAATTGCCATCTTGTGCGCGGTATGCTACGGAGATACCGGCCTCTCTGGTTTTCCTCTAAATATTATCTTCGTCTGTTGTTCTTCCGGCAACATTCCGTATTTTGTTTATTTGACAATATCCTTTTCTTTATGCGTACACTACGGTGGCCCACACTTACCGTCTTGCGGGGCTTCTTTTTACACTTCTTTCATGATTTTTCAACTTTATGACATTATAACTCCCAGAGTACTGAGTTGATTTCCACAATTTTACAAATAACAATCGTGAGTATGTATGCAAAATTTGAACTAAATCCATCAATAAACCAAAAAGGTTAGATTGAAAAAAAATATTTGGCATGCCGACACACAAGATACTTTATGGATGTAAAGCTAACTGAGCTCCGCGAGATTGCCTCCAATTTCATCGACACATTTGAGTATTACACCCAAAGTGCAATTCTATTAAATTAGAAATTCCTAATGCAAAAACCATTGAAGCAACGAATCGAATCAAATCCTCGTCCTCGCAAATATGACAGATCCCACCGATGGCAAAGTGCAACCGATGCAATGGATGATTCGCTCTCTAGAATTGCTTTTGTCTGCAATTTTCGAACGTAACCCCATGCCCTTCTCAATCCCCGCAGTGCCATCCCACCTCGTCTCGGGAAGCAAAGTTTTTTGCGTAATCCCTTGTTTCCCGATCACCTCCAGACACACACATGACACTAAACGGGACCAGAACATATAGGACCATCAGCCACAGCAGCAGCAAATCGACAAATTCTGGATCTGATGGTACCGAACCACAGCAACGCATTTGTGTGGGTCAAAAATGGAGAAGTCTTGCACCCCCCCTTTGCTGCCCCTCTGCACCCGGGAACAGCAGCGATGATCCTTTCCTGGGCACAAAACTCCCAGCAGCACGAAGAAAGGGTTCTTTATTGGCATTTTGTACCGGGGCGAGGGTCTTTTTTGTTCGCTCTATCGTCGTCGTCGTCGTCCGTCGGAGAGCATCCAGTCTCTTTGTGTCTCCTCCGTTCGTCCGTCTGTCGCGCAGACATCGCTGCCCGTATGGTGTTCTTGTTCGTCGGTGCTCCTGCTCGGTTTACCAACGTACCCAGTACCATCATCACCATCGTCATCAGTCGTCAGGATAGCAGGCATCGGAAAACCGGTCCCGGACACACAAAGAACAGCGCTTCATGTCCTCCTCGTCATCGGAGCAAACAGCCGGCGACGGAACGCATCGAAGCCGCTGGTGATAGAAGTACTGGCCCAGCCGAAAGTACGAGGGGTTCGTCCGGATTGTGTTTGGTTGGTGATGTCTGGTCAGAACAGGGTTGAAGTTGAACTGGCAGGATGCCATGAATACTGAATTTTGTTCATATTAGTTTTTATGTTTTATTCTTAACTTAAAAATTATCAAAAATGTTATCGACAGTTTTTTTTCAAGTACAGTCATAGCACAATTACGGGTCTCTCTGTCACGTCACAAGTAATAGTCAGTCAGTTCTCCATGCTATTCAAATGGAATTGACCCATGATTGTGTTTGACCCATGATTGGGCTATGACTGTACGTTGATTTGGGACTTCTAAATAAGGCAAAACTTATTTGTTTTGATTAGAATAACCAAATCTTTCGATTATCATATAGATTAAGTATTCAATTTTTCAAAGCACATAATTTCATCTTTGTGTACAGTAATGTTCATATTCAAAAATGTTTTTAAACATATACCTATGTTTTAATCTTAAGAATGCTGACTTTTTAGATTATTATTTAATGTTTTTGAATTTTTATTCAAATTCCGCCAATTCTCATTAGCCCGCTGTGCGAACCATGGGACCACCAAAAGAATAAACCAGGTGTATTTTCGTGCTCCCAACTTGCAAGGTGAAACCTTCCAAGCCAGCTGCTGCCTCTCTGACGACTGTCTGTTGACCGCGACCGGAGCGATGCATGGGTGCCGTTGCTATTGTGTCCATCACGCGCCGCGTCGTTCAGTGATGTTCGGGGTCTGATTAGATTATGCATTGAGTGCGTTCAGTGCAGTGTACCCACGCGCGCCAGCGAAAAGATCCACCACACGGCGATGAGGGTTCTTCTATCAAGTGAGCAATCTCTCTCGACGGCGGTGCGGCGCGTGGTTCATGGATTTTCTTGTCCTTCACGCATAGCGATTGCGATTCCAGTAATTGAGTAAATAATTAATGACTGCATTCATTACGGGCTAAAAGCCTTGTGAGTACAAACAACTCACTTCTGCTTTGGTACTACGTTTATTCTTGATAGTCTTTTAGTGGAAATATTTGTAAGATGTGTAAAATGCGCGTTAATTGTTTTTTTTAGGACATCCGTTTTGAAAAAGATTTTTTTAAAAGGAATAATATCAGAGAATTCAAACATGATCATCAAATAGCACAATAGAGGAGCGGTCCTGATATGTGATGGTTGAAGCACGTGACTATCAGGCAAAGGATCTGGGAATCACAATTCCGACAAACTTATAAAGGCGCTGTCCATAAACTACGTAGACTCATTTTTGGACATCTCAGGACGCTCCCCCCTCCCCTCCGTAGACTTTTGTTCACACAAAAATTTGAAAATTTGTATGGAGCGTAGACTTTGGCCAGAACTCCCCCAGAGACTTTGGCCAGAATTCACCAGAGCACCAGAGCTACAAGACACACACTGGCGAAATTACCCCAACTTCTCCTAGTATGTAAAGAAAAATAACTCGGAATGATCTCACTCAGTTCCATGTCGTCGGATGACCGCAACCACTCCTTGACTCCTTTAATTTTCTGCAATACTGTTTGCTACCAAGTGTGCATCCGTTTTTATCACTTCACAAGGAAGGACAACATGCGCATGCCCTAAACACGTGTCACTTTACTATTTTCCCTTCGAACAATGCAACGCGACCGAGATTTTCATCCGTTGTCTAATGTTAAGTTTAAAAAACAGTCTGTACAGCCGAAAGCTGAAGACGTTGTCCGTGTCTTTTTTTTTTAATAAATTGCGTTGATTAATCTTCTATCATCGCCGACCTTTCGGTCCGGCTATTGGACCATCTTCAGGGCTCGATACACAAATCAACAGATCACACAAATTTTGCAAACATTTAAACAGTCGGGTTGTAAAGGGTCACGCCGTCTGGTGAGGCAAAATGTTCCATCGGTCGGCATCGCATGTAGCAACAACAACACAGTGAAACAACTGTATAAAAAAGCGAATGATCCCGTTCCATACATGCAAAAATCAAATGTGGTCTACAAAATAGCATGCCGAGATTGCTCCGGTTGCTACATTGGTATGACCAAGAACCAGCTGCGTACGAGAATGTATGGTCATCAAACGTTGGTAAACACGCTGGATAGGAAGCTATCAGCTGGACTCCCATACAGTGATCCAGAGATACAGCTACTATCACAGAAGACTGCAATGATGGAGCACTGTGTACAACAGCAGCACAGATTCGATGTAGGCAATCCAACAATCGTCGACTGCTGTTTCAGAACACAGGCTCTCCCTGTTTTGGAAATGTGCCATATTCTCACCACTCCACAAGCAGTAAACCGTCGTACCGATACGGCAGACATGAGCGCTACCTATAGCTTTCTCATCGCATCGGTAAACGATCTCCGGAGAGAAAGCGGACGGACAGATAGATCGAACAACCAATACACTGATGCAACACACACAACACAACCCAGATTGGAAACAGCAGATCAGTAGGGGAAATATTCTGTACCGACCGGCTGATAGCAGGTAGTATTTGTACACCAGCTAGGGGATCCCCCAAACCAAAGCGGAACGAATGGCCCAAAAGTGTACCAGACGGCGTGACCCTTTACAACCCGACTGTTTAAATGTTTGCAAAATGTGTGTGACCTGTTGATTTGTGTATCGAGCCCTGAAGATGGTCCAATAGCCGGACCGAAACGTCGGCGATGATAGAAGATTAATCAACGCAATTTATTAGACTGAGAGCCAAAAATTCCAAAGTCAACTTTTGGTTTTTTTTTCGCCGAACAGTGCAACCCGATTGAGATCCCCATCGCAACTGCCCCAAACACGCATCATTTTTCACTTTTTCCTTCGAACAATGCAACGCCACCGATATCCCCATCGCAACTCCATTCGATCTCTTGAACCTCTGAGGTAACAAAACAAGAAGTGTACAGAAATCGATACTTCATCGCCTCTCAATGGCAATTGAGTAGTACGACATGCACTAAATACTAAGGATACGGGTAATGCCACAAAAGATCTAAGTACTGGTCGCAGTGGCTCACCCGAACAGAAAAAAAATCAGTGTTAATGTCGTCCAGTGAGTATTTTTAAACATAAATTCGTCATTTTCGTTACTTTCGAAAGTCTCTGAAATTTTCACCAAAATTACATTAGATTACAACACGAATGAACGATAGCTTCATGCTTTTACTGTTGATTTTGATTCTTTTTTCACCAAAACGAAGATATTTACTAGAGTGGGTCCACGTTGTATGGAAAAAAATAAATTTGAACGCATCAACCCGGAACAAAGCTTTTTCAATCAATATTAGCGTCCGAAACAACTGTGCACAATTTGGAAGCGGTTGGTTTCGTCCCTGTATTCCGCATTGCGATTGAAATTTGTATGAAAGTTAGTATGGAAACCCGAGTAGGGGGAAAAATCTGATGAATAGCATATTCATTTATGATTGATTGAATTACTGAAGAGCAAAAACTGGTATTGGTTTGATTGATATAAGAGGTAAAAGAACAGAAATAATAGCAAAATCTTATATGGTGAACTACTCAATAATAGCTCGTTAAGATATTACAAGTTCAAAACAATAGCAGACATAATGTCACTTTTTTCTAGAAAAAAAAAATAAAAAAAATGTCAGCATCCAGCATTGAACCTACGACCTTAGGATTCACAGGCGGCGATGCTTACCACTCAACTGTGGTTCTCTGTTGTAAATAACATGGGAATAAGAGCATGCGGTTCTTCGTTTCCACAGCTCAGAAAGGGCCACATGGTATTTCACTAACATTGTGCCATCTCTATGGGTGTATGTGTTCCATTTCATGCAGAAGAGCTAAACATGTTCTTATGTAGACATTTTCAGTTATTTCGACAAGAACAAAAACTGATATCATATAGCGCATTTAGTTCACCACTGGACTATCGCACTAGTTTTCACGAGTGCGAAAACGCTATTAAAAGTGCGCGATTGCATCAAATCAACTCGGTGTCTTCGGAGCACTTGTTCGCCATAGATTGAAGAAATAGTGCGCCGAAGACATCAACCTGATTTGATACAATCGCGCACTTTTATATACGTTTTCGCACTTATGAAGTCGCAGTTCGCAGTCCAGTGGTGAACTAAATGCGGTATATAACTTTGAGCTATTCGTGCGATATTCATTAGATTTTTGAATAACTCATCAAAATCACATCGAGCTATGACAGCAAAAAGTGTTCGATTTAAGATATGATTTAGATTTTCTCGTCTACCCGGGAAAACGTACTTTTTGTGTTTTTCTCGTACGTAATTACTTTTGTAAATTTTGGAAGAATCCCAAAAATCATTTTTGGAACTGGACTGCTCAGGGTTTTTTTTAGGAATATCGACAGTAAGAAACTAAAAATTCCCATGATTTTTTTTTCAAAGATTCTTCGAAATTTCCTTGAGAAGAGAGAATTTCGTGATAAATTTCCCTATTTTTTTCCACTATACTATCGTATTTTAAGGGCGAACGGGACGATCGAGGAAATACCCGCCATTGCTCTGTCGCTACTAAGATGATAATCTCAGAATCTACTTCATTTTTTGGAACAAAAACTTATCATTGTGTATGCTCACTTGCAGTGCATATGCTGATTGTTTTTCAGCCTCATCTGTGCTAAAGAAATCGAGATTCTTTTTCTTCGTTATGGCTCAACGTTCCCACTGGGACTTGGCCTGCCTCGCTTTAACTTAGTGTTCTCTGAGCACTTCCACAGTTATTAATTGAAGGGCTTTCTTTGCTTGCCATTGCATGAATTTGTATATTGTGAGCAAGGATGGGAACACTCACTTGCAAAGAGTTACACTCACTTGCTATTTTCTCAGCTCAGAAGCGTGCAATCAAGAAATGATGTATGAACGACTTTTGCCTTGTGGTTTTGTCTAAAACTTTGCCGAATAGAGTAGGGGTCACATATGCATACCAAAGTCGTGACAGCGCCGTGAAGGCAACTCTTCGCACCTCCCTCGCGACTTTGATATGCGTGTGCGACCCCTACTCTATTCGGAAAAGTTTTAGACAAACCCACAAAGCAAAAGTCGTCCATACATCGTTTCTTGATTGCACGCTTCAGAGCTGAGAAAATAGCAAGTGAATGTAACTCTTTGCAAGTGAGTGTTCCCATCCCTGATTGTGAGGCAAGTACAATGATACACTATGCCCAAGGAATCGACAAAATTTTCCCGACCGGAACGGGAATCGAACCCGCCGTCTCCGGATCGGCGATCCATAGCCTTAACCACTAGGCTCACGTATCACTTTAATTCAAGATTTTTGACGAAAATATTGTTTCGAAAGCTGCTCTATTTTTTCCATAATTCTAGAAACTCTTCTACTAATTCCGCCACAACTTTCTTTAAATATTTCCTCTAAAATATTCTTCAAATTATTCCTTCCTTGTTCCTTGTAGTGAACCAAAATACTGTAAATAAGGGTAATTGAATGTAGAACAAAAGGTACGGGATAACAATAAACCTAAACAGTATAAACTGATGCGTTACTAACTAAATACGAAACCAGCTTATGTCTATGAAATTTCACAACACAAGCTTTGGCCTTGATTGACATGCCACCGTTGTCGCCAACTGATCAGCTGATCCTCCCACTTCCCACGACTTTAAAATCAATATTCAAGAGCAACTTGTAACAGATAAAACGTATGTAAATAAAAAAAAACAGTAATCGACACCTTTCCGCTAGATTGATATTGAGATACGTTTGACGCAAGTGGACGGGCACGCACCCATACTCTATGAGAGCAAACAAGATATGGACTGGACACCTACACAGTACAGTGCCAGACGAAAGTTACTCAAGACTTGGTTTAGCATTTTTTGAATAATGATTTACATCGAAATGAGCCGAATGAAATCGGAGACTTTTCCTTGTCTATCGATGTGTGGGAAAGATTTCCTGTAGTAGTGTTTTTAGCAAAATTTCCTACGGTGTTTTGCAGAACAGATGATTTCATCAAATATCATCCATATAAGAAAAAATGTAAACGATATACAAAAGAGACAGAGGAATTTAGAGAACCTCTTTTCTGCAAACTCAAAGAAAAAGCTTGTGATTCTCTTTTCTCAGCCTTACAAACAATGTTCTATCTGGATCATGAAGCATATTGTTGAAAATGTTCAGTTATATTACAAAAATTTGTTAATGATTCGAAAAAAGCCAGTACAATACTGTTGTCCGCTACTGTACCACCTGAAAAATTCTCGTACCAATAAAATTAAGATAGACAGCAATTTACCGCTTGCTATGCCATTACTCTTCCACAGTATACCGCAAAGTTCACACCGACCAAGCGCGAGTACTTGTAGTAGCCAAAGTGACATTCGCTACCTGCTGAGCAGCTGACTATTTAGCTAGCAGCAGCGCCAGCAAGTACCTAGTATTTCTCAATAAGGAAGCTCAATTTCAATGGCACAATCAAGTGCCACTTTTTCTCCGCCATCGCATCGTCGTCGTCGTGGCTCTGGCTAGTGGCTACCGGCGGCGGCTGCTGCGGCGATACCTCTTACCGACGACTGGCTGAAATAGCTGACCACTGCCAGCCGCTGCCGCATCGCACCGGCTGGAACTGACTCATTTCGCACTCTTACCTACTCGGTTTTAAAGCTCTGGCTCTACCACCATCCCTATCTGTCTATCGCAGTGGTGCTGCGGCGGCTTAACCGTTGCCTTCCACTGCCCCGCAGATACGTCCGTCTCCCTGTGGACCATCCGATGGAGGAAACATATGTTCCATTACTTGGCCGGGTTTTCGTCGTCGTCGTTGTCATCGTCATCGTCTTTGTGAACCCCCCGAGATAGGAGAAGAAGATGCAGGCCAGGTTATTTTTAGAATCGAACGAACGACGCCGAACTGACCTGCGCTGCGCTTCGGTATTGAAACAGGTAGGAAGTGTTCCAAATCTAGCGAGCGATTTTGGATGTCTCGGATGCTTTGGATGAAACCGACGACGGGGTATGAAAAATTATTGTTTCTTTTCAGGAATTTTATGGGACTACTTTTAAATCTAAATGAAACTCTGATTTGTATGTCGGAGAGATAGGTATTGGTTAGATTTAGTTAGGGATTCCATTTATTATAAACGGATGATGTCTTCAGCAGCAAACAGAGGAACAACGTTACAATCGGATAAAAATGTGGTGATGCTATCATTATATATTCATTCGGCTGATGTCAATCCAGCGATTGCATCATTTGATCTGGTGGTTTAGCTCATATACCAGAAGGCGAAAATCAGATTGTAATACCTTTGCAGTTTAAACAACGATACTTGCAACCACTGCTGGAATGTCGATAGGTAACTGCTTGGCATCGTCCTACTGGCGATCTTTTCACATTGTAAGTTTTATAGATTTGAGCAAACGAAGTATCAAATTGCTAACTTTAGAAATAACATCTGTTTACGTAGGGAGTAGCTTCTTTCAGGAAATATGTACAAGTTTGATTATCCAGTTCATTCGAATCTCGCCGGGGATTGCGACATGGCGATGGACTCTCATGCCTACTCTTCAACATCGCTCTGGAAGGTGTGATGCAACGAGCCGGGATCGACAGCCGGAGAACGATTTTCACAAAATTCGGTCAATTTGTGTGCTTTGCGGACGACATGGACATTATTGCCAGAACATTTGGAACGGTGGCAGAGCTGTACACCCGCCTGAAACGCGAAGCAGCAAAGGTCGGACTGGTGGTGAATGTCTCAAAAACAAAGTACATGCTGGTAGGCGAAACCGAACACGACCGGATCCGTCTGGGTAGTAATGTTACGATAGACGAGGATACTTTCGAGGTGGTGGAGGAATTCGTCTACCTCGGATCCTTACTGACGGCTGACAACAACGTGAGCCGTGAAATTCGGAGGCGCATCATCAGCGGAAATCGGGCCTACTACGGGCTCCAGAAGAAACTGCGGTCGAAAAAGATTCAACCACGCACCAAATGCACTGTGTACAAAACGCTTATAAGACCGGTGGTCCTCTACGGGCACGAGACATGGGCCATGTTCGAGGAGGACCTGCAAGCACTCAGAGTTTTCGAGCGACGCGTGCTAAGAACGATCTTCGGCGGTGTGCAGGAGAACGGTGTGTGGCGGAGAAGGATGAACCACGAGCTCGCTGTACTTTACGGCGAACTCAGCATCCAGAAGGTTGCCAAAGCCGGAGGGATACGGTGGGCAGGGCATGTTGCAAGAATGCCGGGCAACGACCCTTCAAAGCTGGTGTTTGCAACTGATCCGGTTGGCAAAAAAAGGCGTGGAGCGCAGAGAGCACGATGGACGGAACGTGATCTGGCGAGCATTGGGCGCGACCGAGGATGGAGAGCGGCAGTCACAAACCGAGTATTGTGGCGTACTATTGTTGATTATGTCTTGTCTTAAATGTGATGTTGAACAAATAAATGTGTGTATGTATGAGAAACGTTTTGTATAAAACACATTCCGTGTGAAAAAGGTGCATACAATATTGCAACAAAAAACATCACAAAACATAACGGGATCATCTCGAAGCGGCCGAATTGAGTCGCATCTCAGCTCCAATCAGGACCCTGAATCCCAACGAACAACGAGCAAGAATGCCAACAATACCAAGCGAGAGCGAAAGAAAACCCACCCTGAGCAGATCAGAGGCTGAAGATATAAATAGCGCCACGACGAAGAAGGAAGCAACGATAAATTTCCATTTGTCCGTTTGGTACTTCTTTGGGCGATGGCGATGTATAGCGACCGGCGACGGATAGGGCAAAATGAGAACTCCGGCTCCCGGTGTTGCCGCGTGCTTCACCTGAAAGCAGCGAGAGGGCCCGAGGAGCTAGGTCGGGTTTGCCATAAACTTCAACTGCAAAATGAAATATTAAAAACCCCCCTTGGTCGGGGCTGTCGCCTCTTCCTTGCTCGGCCATGGAGCAAAGCATTTTTCCGGGTGGCTGTATCCAACCGGCGCACGGCGGTGGTGCTTACTTGAGGCGAGCCAAAGAAAAATGGATGCCAAGGTCTGTCGTTGATGTTGTCGTTCTGCCGGCCCAGAGCTGCCTGCCAGTTGATGGCCATTGTGTAATAGTTTGGGGATATTTTATAGTGGTATTTTTGTGGAATTTACAGCTTAACGGCTGGAATAGCGATTAGAATAAATGAGATCCTGTAGTAAAATGGTTGTATTATTATACTGAGTGCTGAGGGCTGTTCGGTGCTTGATACATTGGATGTCTAATTGCTTGTGATTTTCAGCCCAAAAGAGTGTGGGGAGATTTCTGATTTCACAATGTGGTACACAACTCGTATACTAATTGACATCATTGCAAGTGCAATTAGTTTATGCGTAAAATGATTTACTAATTACGTGTGTAACAAGATTCTTCTAGGCCGCAGCGAAAACCCTCAGCATGGTTATTGCATTACTTCGATTAAGCTTCTCATTAACTCGTCCATCTGTATCCGAGATTCAAGGGCGTAGTCTGCGTTTTCGAGGAAAAATGTGCGAAATTCCAGTTGATTTGTTTACTAAGATAGTAATAGAGAGGGCTTGAAAAAAGCTGAAACTGATCAACTGAATTTTGGTAAGGGTCTCAAGCCCCCTATATCTCTCATATAGCTACTTCAATGCCAGTGCAGTGGCACACTTCCCAAACTATCGTTCACATTTCCGTCCAACTGGTGGCTGCGCTGCGCTGTCATCATCGGCCGCCAACGCACCAGACAGACGTGCACACGAATAGACAGTAGCGTGGAGGAAATAATTGAATTTTACTGTATTCCATATTATCAGCATGTCGCTGCTTGCCTCTGTCTGTGCTGCTGGCTGTTGAGAGGGTGCACCACGTGTAACAGCGTTGCGTCGAGTCCCGACGAACATCTCGACGGCTGAAACGGAAATCATCATTTCCATTTCTAATGTCTAACTACTGTTGCTTTGTGGAACATGGAGACGATTCATGACAGGACGTAAATTTAATATTTTCGTTGTCTTTCTGATATATATGATGCGATTCTGAAAAGCAACAGCTTTTCATTAATTTTAGATTTTTTTAATGATTTATTAGCGGTTAGCCTCAAAGCAGCATTTTCAAGTCAAATGTATCAAAAAGTTTATTAGAAACACCATAAAACCCTTATAAAATACTTGGTTTTGTTACTGCTTTCAAAATTTCTATAAAATTATTCTATTCGACAAACTATAGTTGATTTTAGCAATACCTAGGTCGAGTGGTGTTGAAGTGATTGAGAATTCTTATTTGAAAAGACGCTGTCCATAAACAACGTAGATTCATTCTGGACTCCCCCGTAGATTTTTGCCAACGTTTTTATTTTCAAATTCGTATGGACCGTATACTTTGCGAGATCGCCCCTTCCCCCTGAAGGGTAACGTAGTTTATGGACGGGCCCAAAGTTGATTTCCATAAGGTGACAATGCTAGTACATGTACCGTATCATATATTTCAAGAACAATTTTAAAATATGATAATTTGCGTTTATTTCTTTCACGCTTTGCTTTTAGATAATAATGTTTATTTCCATTTTTCATCTCTTTTCAGGTAAGCAATTTCATGATCATCAATGTTATACTCATTTAACAGGTAAGCCTGGCTGCATTTTATGGACATAGTAGTAAAAATCCCAATTAATCCACCTAGCGGTGATGGAACCTTTCTCGTGCCTTCGAAAGCCCATTTCAACATAACTCAAGTGACATGTTGATGAATTCCATAATTCCATACGTTCAACAAAATCCATTTCATGGCACCAGAAATCATATTGTTTATCTTGCTTTGGCTCAAACCTTAAACTCTTAAAAAACCGCAATCCTAATTTTTAAGCCACCAAAAGAAGACAAGAATTTCCAAGATGGTGGATTTCAAATCCAAAATTTAAATCCAGCATCTTGGAAATTCTTGTCGCCATTTTTGGACTCAAGAGTTCTTCCCCATACTAGATATACCCATATTGCATGGTTTTAGAGCCTGAAACTCCATTAAACAGCCGCCACCTTGGATTTTAGACCGCCATCTTGGATATTCCGGACTCCGAACATCTTCTACATATCAAATGTACCAATATTTCATAATTTTAGAGCCTAAACCTCCATTAAACATCCGATACCTTGAATTTTAAGACGCCACCTTGAATGTTCTGGCCGCCATTTTTGAACTCCAGACATCTTCCCCATACTGAATATGTCCATCCGCCATCTTGGATATTCTGGTCGTCATTTTTGGACTCCGATTATCTTCCTTTTACCAAATATACCCATATTGCATGGTTTTGGGGCTTATGGACTCCGGCTATTTTCCCCATACCAAATCTATTCGTACTGCCGCCATCTTGAACTTGGAGTCACCATCTTGCATTTTAGCCCGCCATATTAGATATTCTGATCGTCATTTTTGGACTCCAAACTGCTTCCCCATACCAAATATAATTATATTGCATGGTTTTACAGCCTAATACACCATTAAACAACCGCCATATTGAATTTGGGCCGCCATCTTAGATTTTAGGCCGCCATCTTGGATACACCCCATTCTTTTTTTTTGCACGGGTAGTTATTTTGCTATTATAACTCAGTCAATTTTGAACCGATTCTCATTTCATGAGAATCGGTTGAAAAATGACTGAGTTATAGCAAAAACCAGACCCGTGCAAAAAAAGAATCGGGTGTATTCTGGTCACCAATTTTTGGACTCCAGATATCTTCTCCATACCAAATTGCATACTTGAAGGGCTTAAACCTCTATTAAACTGCCGCCATCTTGAATTTAGAGCCGCCATCTTGAATTTTGGGCTGACATTGTGGAATTTCTGGTCTCCAGTGTTGATTTCCGGTCAAAATTCGTCAACCATTCTAAAGGTTACAAAAATCGCCATAGTTTGATATGTCGCATGATGCGGCTTGGTTCAGTTTTATATACGGCCAGTTCTACCGGTGCCGGTCCGGATCGCTGAAATGACCATAACTCCAGAACGCCTTGACCCGGACCATTTTTAATAGCAAACAATACGGCAAAATTATGGTTCGATTCAGATCCGTAAAATCGGCAAATGGGAAGTACCTTAAAAGTGAGTGAACTTACTTTGCGCACAGACATACATACATACACACATACAGACATCAGCCTCCGAGCCTTTTTTTCGAAAACTCTTTTTTTGAGTGAACATATAGCCTTTCCAGTACACTTAGTGTACGAGAAAGGCAAAAAGGCATTATATGTGTGTCATGCCTTCAGAGATTCGTTCAAGGATTTACTAGAAGTTCTCCAGATATTTTATCAAAAAATCTTCCTTGAATTACACTCTGAATTTTGACTTGAACTTCTTCTTGAACTTTTCTACACACCTTCCGAAGAGTTTCTTCTTTGATTCCATCAAAAATTCCTTCTGGATTCATGTAATTCCTCTTAGAATTTCTCTCCCGGAATTCATCCTGAGATTCCTTCTGGGATTTCTCCCGGAATTTATCCTGAGATTCTTGAGATATTGTTCTCAGCCTTTTACTTATTCATCCAGGGATTCCTACGGAACTTTTGCAAGCTGAAACCCGAGTATTTTACAATTTTTTATTCAATTTCTCTCGGAATATGTTTCGGATTCCTTATTGTTTGCAATCGGAGTTCCAGGTAGACTCCGTTCAAGTAAATAGATCTCTTACCATAATTCCTCTCAGCAGGGAAAACCCCAAGACGGATTCCGGTAGTAATCACGCGAGAAATCCTCTCATTTACCCCAAAGAATTCCGCAAGTAATGTCAAGAGAAAGTCCAAGATAAGTACTGGTTAGAGCACTGTGAGAAATTCTTCTCAGCAGGGGAACCCCAAGAGGACTTCCGGTAGAAATTGCAAGAACAAATCTCTCATTTACCCAAAAAAAAATCTGGAAGTAATGCCCAGAGAAAATCCTGTTTAGAACTCCATGAGAAACGTCTGTAAACTCGCGCAAAGAACTTCGAAAGGAACAATTGGGAAGCTGCCAGCAAAACTGTAGGGGGAATGCCGGAAAAAAAATCTAAGTGACATTCGTGGAGGAATTCCAGGAAAACTACGCGTGCAAAACGGCGCAGTATCATAACATTCGATGCCATAATGTCCCATGACTTAATGGTTCATTTTTTCGTGGCATATCGTCCGAACATGCAGATACGCCGTGAAGTCCAAGGAAAGAAGGCACATAGGATATTATTACGCATCAAAACTTTTCGACGTTATTTCCCAGAAAAAAAAAACGCGACTTAACGACCGGTTCAGTATGGCCTTGGACGTTGTGATCCGGTCCCGTGGGAAACCTTTGAAAAGAAAAAAACCCTAGAGAAAAAATTCCTGGCTTATTCAGGGAGAAATTGGTATTAATCCAAGGAGAAATTCTAGATAAAAGTATGAATAGCGTTCCCAGAGAGATCCCACGACGAACTCCTGGAGGAAGCCTGGAGAACCTTAAAACAAAACAAAATCTTTGATAAACTTCTGGAAAACTAAGGAGGATCTCATAAAAAAATGCCGGGAAACTTCTAGGAAAAATCACTAATAAAATAAGTGATGAATTTCCAAATCGTATTCAGAGTTGGCAACACCTTCTCAATCTTCAATGAAACTTCCTGGTTGTGCAGACCTTGTTTAGATAAGCCACTTTGTATACTTAGTTTTTTTTTTAATAATATCTATAATGTCTTTAGATAAGGGATTAACTTTTTACTACTCCTACAAAAAAGTGTTGTATGTGTGGTTAATACAAAATACAAAATAAGTCAAGTTACAATAGCATAATATTTGAAAAAAAAATCCATATTGAGCCCTACACTGAAAAATAAAATCAACTTTAAAAATTCAAAGCCGATTAAAATGAACACCGTTTTTATTTTGTTTGATGAAATTTTGTGAAACAATAAAATCAATAATAAATAAGACAAAATCTCCTAACAAACTGTGATTTTGGATTCTGCGTTGATTATGAACTACACTGCTTTAGTTTTTGATAACAAAAGATACTGAAAAAAAAAAACATTTGGACTTGAAAGCTTTTGCTAGAAAACCTTTTTTTTAAGTGCCCATCTTGCGGTGTACGGACGATTGGTAGGGGACATAATAATTAACCTAACTTGTGACAAAACTTCATCATTTCAGGTTTTTTTAAAACCGACTTTTTTTAAAACCGAATTAAAAAAAAAAACGATTTTTTTTTTCAGTCTATTCATTGTAATTCTAGGGGAATCCCTGCAAGGAATTTCGGGAGCATTTCTGAATAATCCTCTGGGAAAAATCCCTGCAGAAATTCAGAAGAAGATCATAGTGAAATCCCGGGAGAACATGTGGCAGAAGTCCTAGGATGGAACTCCCAATTCCCAATTTTGTACTACTTTTTTTGACATATATGCAAAACATTCAGTGGTGGAGGTTTTCGAAATCATCATGAAACTTTGAATCGAAACAGGGTCCGAGTGCTTTTATCCCTTATGTGGCCGACAGGGTACCCGGGTACCCAGTGCCTATTTAAAAAGCAAGGTGTAGAAAAAGCAAAAAGTTTGTCGGACACAACGGTTAATAATCTCACGCTCCCAAATTAATCCTATGCGAAAACAAGCGATTACGGCACCGATTGATTCCGTTCTTTTTATTCTCTTGCGTGCTCACTTCTAACAAAAAAATAAAATAGAAAAATAAGAAATAAAACAAATCGCGTTTTAATCCTTTGTTTTAAGTTGGGTGAACATGGGTGAAAGGTCGTATGAAAAGAGATTGTATAATGACATAAATTCAATTTTGATGAAAATGTAGATGGGACTAACTTGCCATGTTCGCGGCAGTAAATTCTTCAAGGGAGATTCTTAGATGGCCAAAATTAGGTCAATGTGGTTTGGGGCAAAACTTGCATCTCAGCTTAGTCTTCTATAAGCACGTCCAGAGAAATCGTTGAAAAAATCATAGGAAATAACTTAAAATCCTTAAAGAAATCCCAAAAGGGGATAAATCTCTGGAGAGAACCGTAAAAAACCGCTGGAGAAGTCTTTACAAAAGTCCATAGAGCAATTTCCGGATAATTCCTTAAAGGAACTTCTTGGAAGTATTTCTAGAGGAATCCCTGAAGAAATCTCAATTATAATTCCTTGAATTCTTAGTATTCTAACTGGAAAAGTTCTAGAAAAATCCACAAAAGAATCCCTGAGAAAAGAAATCCCAAAATGGATCGCTAGAGAAATCCCTAAAGGACTTTCTTGATTAACTTTCTGGAAGAGTTCTCGGACACATCTCTGGAAAATCGCTGTAGAAATCCCTGGAAGAAATCTCTAGACGCATCCACAAAGCAGCTAGAGAAATCACTGGAGAAATCTCTAGAGTCATCCTTAGAGGAATCCCCGGTGAAATCTCACGATGAATTTCTATGTAAATCCCCAGAGGAATTCTTGGATAACTCATTGAAGGAAATCCTGGAGGAATCCCTAGAGGATTTTTTTGATAGATCCTTGAAAGAATTCCCTAGAAGGAATCCCTGAAGAAATCATAGAAAAAAGTCCTCGAGAAGTCTCCAAAGCAATTCCAGAAAGATTTTACGGAATCAAAGGAGCCTCTAAAGAAATCGCTGAAAAGGTCTCTGAAGAAATCCCAAGAGGAATCCCTGAAAAATACTGAGAAAGATATGTAGCCTAATCATTTTTGAAGAAAAATCCGAGGTAAGGTACACCGGGGCAAGTTGAAACGGGTGGGGCAAGATAAAACACGAAATTTTGATATAGATTTCAATACAATTTGGAAATGTATCCTTGGCTAAAAGATTGTTTGAATCAAACACTATGTGTTATAACGATCAAAATGTTTATCATCATTAGAAAACATCAATTTAACCCGCTGTTTCATCTTGCCCCGGTGAACCTTACATGAAAGTTTGATAATTTCAGATTTCGACCACCTCATTGCTTGTAATGCATCTACACTGTAGGGGAGACTGAGGAGACTTGATCCCTGGGGAGACTTGTTCCCCCATATTTGCTCGGAATCAAAAACATTTTTATTCTAGCATATTTTTTTCCAAAATTACTCCTGGACAAACGACTATGTTTTGACTACAAGTGATTTCGATTGTACATTGCATTATTTTTTAACGGCTGATGGTTTGTTTTCAGTCCTTCAGAAATCTTTTAGGCGATTCCGAAAAATCTCAATAACTTTGTGAAAATTTAACCAAATCGTGTCAAAATTACACAACAGATAGTTTGAATAAAATACTTTCAAACTTATTTCTCCAAATATGGCTGTTGTTAACATATTTTAATTAGTTCAGCTTAGTATACACAGCAGTGACATGGGGAGACTTGATCCCTCGAGAATTACACACTCATTATATATGTGAAAAATAAAATTCTATTCGGAAGCCTCTATTTACTTGGAATTCAAGTCTATTCAACAGACGCCATCGTGAATTTGGAGCCGCCATCTTGGCTTTTAAACCGCCATCTTAGATATTCTGATCGTCGTTTTTGAACTCCAAACTTCTTCCCCATACCAAATATAACCATATTGCATGGTTTTACAGCCTTAAACACCATTAAACAGCCGCCATCTTGGATTTTAGACCGCCATTTTGAATTTTGGGCCGACATTGTGGAATTTCTGGTCTCCAGTGTTGATTTCCGGTCAAAATTCGTCAACCATTCTAAAGGTTACAAAAATCGCCGTAGTTTGATATGTCGCATGATGCGGCTTGGTTCAGTTTTATATACGGCCAGTTCTACCGGTGCCGGTCCGGATCGCTGAAATGGTCATAACTCCAGAACGCCTTGACCGACCCGGACCATTTTTAATAGCAAACAATACGGCAAAATTATGGTTCGATTCAGATCCGTAAAATCGGCAAATGGGAAGTGCCTTAAAAGTGAGTGAACTTACTTTGCGCACAGACATACATACATACAAACATACAGACATCAGCCTCCGAGCCTTTTTTTCGAAAACTCTTTTTTGAGTGAACATATAGCCTTTCCAATACACTTAGTGTACGAGAACGGCAAAAAAGCATTTCATGTGTGTCATGCCTTCAGAGATTCGTTCGAGGATTTACTAGAAGTTCTCCAGATTTTGATAAAATAATCTTCCTTGAATTACGCTCTGAATTTTCACTTGAACTTCTTCTTGAACTTTCCCACACACCATCCAAAGGTTTTCTTCTTTGATTCCATCAAAAAATCCTTCTGGATTTATGGAATTCCTCTTAGAATTTATCTACCGGATGTTCTCCCGAGATTTCTTCTGGGATTTCTCCCGGACTTAATCCTGAGATTCTTGAGATATTGTTCTCAGCCTTTTACTTATTCCTCCAGGGATTCCTCCGGAGACTTTTGCAAGCTGATACCCGAGTATTTTACGATTTTCTCTACAATTTCTCTCGGAATATGTTTCGGATTCCTTATGGGTTTTCAGTCCTTCAGAAATCTTTTAGGCGATTCCGAAAAATCTCAATAACTTTGTGAAAATTTAACCAAATCGTGTCAAAATTACACAGCAGATAGTTTGAATAAAATACTTTCAAACTTATTTCTCCAAATATGGCTGTTGTTAACATATTTTAATTAATTCAGCTTAGTATACACAGCAGTGACATGGGGAGACTTGATCCCTCGAGAATTACACACACATTATATATGTGAAAAATAAAATTCTATTCGGAAGCCTCTATTTACTTGGAATTCAAGTCTATTCAACGATAAAATGTGTCAGATAATTATAACTTTAGTACAAACCAAGAAAATGGGGATCAAGTCTCCCCATTTTCAAAATACGGCATATCCTTAAAAATTTAAGGAAATCTTACAATTTCAAACACTTCATATTCATCGAAAATACAAGAAAACTCGAAAAGAAAATGAATAGGAAGACTCTGGAATAATTTTCCCTTTAAATAAGCCATGTGCACAAAGGGGGATCAAGTGTCACCCATTTTTGAAAAATGCATCATAAGACATGCCTTCATAAAAACACAGTTTTGAAAACTTTAACAATAATTTAAAGGCCTTTTGTTGTGTATAAACTTGCAATAGATGTTTACCTGCCATTTTATACGGAAATCGGATCTAGTTTTGTGTTTTTTCTTAAAGTTTCAGGTGAATTAAGAAAAAGGGATCAAGTCTCCCCAGTCTCCCCTACTGCAAGCATTAACAATTACAAGCACATCAATATCGTCTTCGAATGAGTGTAATCAGTTGTGTACCTTTCAATTCTGCCCTCGTTTGCTTATCCTCTGACAGATACGCGTATTTCGACTACCACTTGTAATCTACCTCAGTGTCAGTTATCTACTGCATAACTGTTATCTACTGGATAACTGACACTAAGGAAGATTGCAAGTGGTAGTCGAAATACGCGTATCTGTCAGAGGATAAACAAACGAGGGCAGAATTAAAAGGTACAACACTGATCACACTCATTCGAAGAGGGTATTCTGCTTAGAGGGTTCGAAAAGTCAGTACAGGATCAATACCGTCGTCATTATTGAAAATTCGAAAGTAATATTCTCGTTCTGTTTGCAGTAAACATGTAATAATTGTGTTCCTGGTGGAGAATACAGGGACCACATTGTCATTGTAAGCATTTCAGCTTCAGTCAAGAAGCTTTCACATTTTGATTACATTTTCTAACATTTATCAATTAGCAAACAAAGTTGGACATTCATCTGCTCAAGTGAAACCCGCTTCCGAAATAACACCTTTTCATTGTAGCTTGTACCAGCACGGTCTGCCCTTTCGTTACGCAGGGCTCTATTGTGGTTTGAGCGGTGGTTGGTTAGACTAAACTGCCGCCGATTTATGTATACCAAAACATAGGCCCAATACCATTGAGAATGAAGCCCTGCTCTCCACTTGCGTGAGTGTTGCTGGTTGATGATGATTGAACGAACCAAACAACTCGAACCAGGCGCTCACACCGGAACGTGGTGGCACACGCACACACAAACATAGCCACACGGGCTGCCAAGAAGATTTCCAGAACCCCGAGTGGATGGTGTAGAGAGTCTATTGAACCCGAGATTTTCGTTTGTCGAATGTGCAGTGGTTCACTGCGCACATGGACGGGGCCGACCGACACACGGACGCGACGGGGCGCGGGAGCAAGCATGGTCGTTTCCCCGAGCGAGGTGGCAAACATTACACGGGAAAACCCGGCCGTCGTCGTTGATGATGTTTTAGCAGCTCCGTACCAGGAAGGGAAGGGCGCTGGCTGCCTGACTGGCTGGTTGGCTGACTGGCAATGTGATGAGCGCAGTTGATGTACTGTACAGCAGTAGTGTTTAGAGAGCAAGGGAATAAGTAAAAACCTAGACCCCTAATATTTTTTTTCTGTTTTCCCTTTTGTTCTGGTTCTTGGATAACTTGCTGTTGTGCGTACTTCGGTTCGCTCTCGAAGTTGGTTGGAATATGAAATCGAGTTTATGTTTTATGTTTGGTTTCACTCACTGACGAAAATTTTGCTTTGTTGGGGTGGTAGCTGCTAGCTAGTGTGCACTTGGAGACCAAGTTTAAATCATTTAGATTGTGATTAGAGATGAAGTACCATTTGATTGATAGAGAATGAATTATTTAAAGCAAATGTGTTTAGGACATTTTTAAGATTCCAATATAAAACATAATCAGAATCAGTATAAATTTGCTAGAAGTACCTAACCTATCAGTCGACAAATTATAATTGACAGCTTCTTACCTTGGACCATACAACACAAGAAAAATAATCGCTAGTAATCTGCAAACTTTGCCCTTTTTTAGCTGAACTACTGGGTGGGTCCTGGGTACCGACGGTGGTGCAGAGGGTCGAATTGAAAGATTTCCATCCTGGGCAATTGCCAGCCATCGCCTTGACTTGTGGCCAGGTCAAATTTCTGTCGACTTGCTTGGTTCCGTTGTTGAGGCTGCGCCGCCATGAGCCTCTGGGTCTGCCTCTGCTGTGATGTCCTGCTGGGTTGCAATCTAACGTTTGCTTGCAGATTTGGTTTCCGCCTCTGTGTAGAGTGTAGCCGACCCACCTTCACTTTCGTTCCCGAATTTCTATCGTTATCGGCTTTTTATTACATCGACGATAAAGCTTCACGTTGGAGATCAAATTATGAGGCCACCACCATGCACGATTTATATACCGCAGGCATCTATTGATGAAGACCTGCAGCCGTCCATTGTTCTCCACTGATACACACCTGGTTTCACTGGCGTATAGCAGCACAGATTTCACGTTCGAGTTAAAAATACGTATTTTGGTGTGTCGACTGATATGGTTGTTTTTCCATAGATTTCTTAAAGTCGCAAAAGCAGCCCTTGCCTTCTTGCACCTATGCATTTATGTCGATCTTGGTGCCATCATCGGCCGCCATTTGGCTACCAAGATATTGGTAACTTTCAACATTCTCCTCTGATTGCCCAGCTGCCGTAAAACTGGAAGGGTTGACCATGTTTACATCCAACGATTTGGTCTTCTTGACGTTGATGGTAAGACCTGCCGCTGAGGAGCGATCGGCAAGATCATAGAGCTCTGCATATCAGAGCGCCGTTGAGCTAGGAGAGCAACGTCATCAGCCAGTTCGAAGTCATTCAGGTGCTCCATGGTAATGGGCTGTCACTGCAATCCACGATTTGATTCACGGTCAATAGCACCTACCAGGATCTCGTCGTTTACGATGAGGAACAGTAGCAGTGATAGTATACATCCTTGCCTCACTCCATTAACGACCCGGATGGGATCGGATAAAACACCGTTGTGCAGTACTCTGCATGAAAATGCCCTATACTGTGCTTCAATAAGGCCGATGATTTTCTCAGGGAGACCCTTGGGCCTGAGGGCTTCCCACATGTTTCCGTGATTGAGACGGTCGAAAGCTTTTTCGTAATCAATGAACACCAGGTAGAGAGCCTCTTGGAATTCATTGATTTGCTCCAGAATGATACGGAGCGTGACAATATGGTCCACACAGGATCGTCCGGCACGGAATCCTGCTTGCTGCCATCGGAGAGTTGCGTCAATCTTCTCCTGTATCCGGTAAAGCATCACTTTGGAGAGGACTTTGAGAACGATACACAGTAACATGATACCCCGCCAATTATCGCATATAGTCAGGTCACCCTTATTGTGTACCTCTACTAAGACGGCTTGCGTCCAGTCGGCCTTAAATGTCGCGATTTCCTATATGTTGCAGAATAATTCATGCAGTAGTTGTGCGGATACTACAAGGTCAGCTTTAGGCATCTCAGCTGATATGTGATTGAACCCTGCGGCCCTGTTCGATTTCATGCTACAGATGGCTGTTTCTATCTCCTGCACTGATGGATCTTCGATGTTGACCCGGGTAATGCGTCGAACCCTTGGCGGATCATGCTGAGGTGTTGATGGCGTGACCGACACTTGAAAAAGGTTTCCAAAGTGCTTGAACCAAGCCGTCGATTACAAGAAGATGCAACAAATTGCGTGTGGACAAGGATGCATTTGGAAAAATATATCTAGAAATTCTAGTTTTTTTTTTTCAAGATATTCTTGGCGTTTCTCTCTGGTACTTCATTAGGCATCTTGCGATGCCTTCCAGGATTACTTACAATATAATTTCCGTCCTGGTATATACCGGTCTGAATTCATCTGGAGATTCTTCCAGATTCCTATCGACATTTTTCCAAACTTTGAACACATTGTTCGGGATTCTTCGAGAACCTTCCCAGTATTCTTGAATTCCGTCCTGTTTTTTCATCGATAATTCTACAGACGTTTCTTTTAAAACAGTCGTTACCAGTGCACAGTGAATTATACAGAATTGAAAATTTAAAAAGGCCACCCAGAAGTTCATTCCTTTTTCAAATACCCCAAAAACGATAGACGGTAGACACTACGATCCTTGAAAAAGGCCAACTTCCCAGGCCGAAAAGTCGGAAATGTAGATAAAAATCGTTATTGATTCCAGCAGAACTTCCATCAAGCTTCCAGTCGTAAAACCCCATACTATAATTTTATTTTTCATAATTTCTTCCGTAGGGATTTGTGATATTATTGCTCCCAGAGTCGTGAGATTTTTCTCGAAGTTCTTGCTGCGTTTTCCCCAAAGATTTTTTCGTAGAATTTCTTCCAAGATTTATTAATAAATTTCTCTTAGAGTTTGTCTTCTGGGATAATTAATGAAAATTTCTGTAAAAAAAACGGGCAAAATATCGGAATGAATTCAGATGAAATATGGGAAGAAATTCCGCAAGATCTATTTTAGAAATCTCGAGAGAAACTTCGGAAGAAATCCTGGGAAAACTGGAAAAACCTCAGAAAAAATGTCCTTGAAGTAATCCTATGAGGAAATATTAAGAAAATTCAAGAAGTAGCTTCGAAAAACTCTTAGAGAAATCCCGGGGGCAACTACGAGTGAAATTCCGCAAATATCGGAAACCTTTCTGAAAGAAATCCCAAAATAAGCGTCTGCAAGAATCCCGCAAAAATATCGAGAGAAACTGTTGGAAAGCTATCCCCTAAAGGAAATTTCCGAAGGAACTTTGAATAAATTTTGAAAGTATCTCCGGGAGGAATCCAGCGAGAAATTCCGGAAGCATATCGGTAAATCCTCTGGAAGAAATCCCCGAAACAACTCTTAGAAATCCGCTTTTTACCAGAGTAAATACGTTAAAATCCTCAGGATAGAAACTTGTGAGATCTGGAGAAACTGGAGGTTTGAGTGTTCGACTGTTTGGATGCACTAGATGTCGGATTTCTCGGCTAGCAGTCACTAAACTCAACAACTGTTGTAATTCGTCCCTACGTTTCGGCAATGTTTATTGCCATCTTCAGGGGAACCAGATGATTCTTCCTCTGAAGATGGCAATAAACATTTCCGAAACGTATGGAGGAATTAAAACTGTTGTCGTTCCAAGGAGTTTAGTGACTGCATAGCCGAGAAATCTAACATCTAGAACTGGATAATGCTAGACAAAAAAAAAATCGGGTAAACTTCTTGAAAAAAAAAACCCTTGTCAAAATCTTGGAAAAACTCACAGGAAGAATTCTGTGAGAAAGTGCGAAAGAATTAAAAGTTAGAATTTCAATAGAAATTAAAAAAAATATTCAAGGAAGAGTCATGCGGAGAATTTCTAGAAAAATCCTCAAAGGAATTTCGTAACAGATTGGATAGATATGCAATCAGATTTCTATACAAACAGTAATCAAAACAAAACAAATTTCTAATCCCTAAAGAGTTCTTGAGAAGTAAATAGCCCGGTACCACCCATTTTTATTAAAAACTAGCTGTCCCGGCAAACTTTGTCTTGCCGTCTTGTGGTGGTTTGTCAACTATTGAACTAAAAATAGCACCGCACTCTAGATTGGTTTCATTTTCGAATTTCGATCATGTTGATTTCCTTCCCTGCTCATAAAAAATCAGTACTTCATCAATTTTCTTACTTTTCTAGTTGATTTCCGTAACTTTTTGTACATATGAACACAGCCACCATGAATACGAACCGAATCATGCAAGAGCCATGCTGATCGGTATATTCGTTCTTGAGTTTTGTTGCCTCAAAGGATCTTAAAACTCATTTTTATATATGTAGATTCTTATTTCCAGTTTTGCGTAGGATTTTCATTGAAATATTAACATTACATCTACACCAGCACAGAGAACAGACATTCAAGTCTGGTTTGAATAGTGTTTAAGGAATGTAATGGTCATATGGTCTGTAGAATTACTGATTGGACACCATCTGAATATTTGTCCTAATTTTTCTTAGTGTTTCTATGCAATTCCTTTTTAAAAGAAATTTTCGGTAGAAATGTCAATATTCATTCTTGCAATAGGGCGGGATCGGTCAAGTAGGTACTAGATTGGTAGTAATGAGCTGAGTTTTTGTATGGTGAGAAGGTAAATTCTTCGTTTCTGCAAAGAAATTGTACAAAAAGAGCGGGTATTATGATTCCTCTCTAAGTTGATGCTGTTTGAGCAAAACATTGGAAAACGTGTTGTTGTTTTCTCCATTTCTTGTCTCTTTAACAGCACAGTTTTCATCGATCGTGCCCTATTGACCAAAAAAAAAAACTCTGAGGAAGTTCTAAAAATATTCCTTTACCAATTTTTGTATTATTCTCGAAGGAGTTTTTGAAATCTTGGAAGAATTCGGCGATGTGGTGGAATTTGTTAAATAATATACCTTGCGCATTTTCCCTTGAAATTTTTACCTAATTTCTGAGAATATTTCTGTATAGTTTCAGAAAAATATATAAACTTCATCAAATTTGGGCTTATTTTCCAGTTTCAATTCATAATTGAAAAATTTCAATTCATAATTTTATAATATTTAAATATTATTTATGAAATATACAGAAATATATTAAAAAAATAAGTAAACGTGTTGACACTTTGTTGGGATGCGACTGGGATGATTTTGCTTCGGAATGTTGGCTTTGCAGTCTTTTGGGGGAATCGAAAACACTAGTTTATGATTTTTCCCGACGTTTCGGTCCGTATGAGACCTTTTTCAAGGGTTCAATCGGTCAAGGTAGAACCCTTGAAAAAGGCCCATACGGACCGAAACGTCGGGGAAAAATCATAAACTAGTGTTTTCGATTCCCCCAAAAGACTGCAAAGCCAACATTCCGAAGCATAAGCATGTTGAGGGAAAATATGCGCAAGATTTATTGTCCAAAAATATCCATCAAATCGCAGAACTTAAATTAAGTTATACTTTCAAAACCATAAAGACACCCCCCACCACCCTGGAGAAACCTAGAAAACTCTATGGATTTGTTTAATTTTTATGGATTTGTTTAATTTTTTGTTTTATGAATAGACACCTTGATTTGGAAAAGGCAGATTGAAGAAACCTAGACTGAATATTAGGATCATTTAAGGAACATATTGTTCTGACCTGTAACGGAATAAAAAAAGAAACGACTTTATCAGTAGACAACGATATGAACAGGACAAACGGCAGGGTGATACGTAAGATAATGATCGAAACACAAAACCAAACTACGAACAATGAAAACAAGAAACGTACGACAATCAAACTATGACATCGACGCGTTTCAAAAACTGATAAATGAGATTCACTTTGAAGTTGAGAGGGCAACACTTCTTTAAGAGGCTATTACCGCATAGGCTAAATTTTGGCTATCTGTGACAAAAGCTCCATCCTCATAGACTTTTGTCTATACAAACATTTTGAAATTTATATGGAAAGTGGACTTTGGCCGGACTCAACCCTGCCCGCCCAAAACGTGTCTGTTGTTTCGAACCAGAAAAAAATCTTACTGCTCCAGGGTGTCTACTACCTGGAAAAACCTGGAAAACCTGGAATTATCAGGGAATTTAACTCGACCTGGAAAAATCCTGGAATTCTCAGGGAATTCTGGTGACAATCAGGGAATTTCTGTGTTTATCATTTTAATAAAAAAAAATCAATTAGAAATGTCTCAAAGCGAATAAAAATTTCGGTTGCGCCGCTACTACCTACCCGCTCGTTAAATATTAGGTATTCATCAGATATTCATTACCCTTGACGTTTAAACTAATTTGTACTTTTTCCACAGCAATCTTCTATTTTATGTTTTACCTATTTCGGAAAACTGAGTCGACATGCTTTTATTGTTAGGATTTTGAATTCTCAAAACTTTCAATATATTGGCTTAGTGACTTAAATTGCATAATTTATTGAAGTTTGCCTAACAAATTTGCAATCGCCTGTAGAAAATACCTGGAAAATTACTGAAGGAACTTCAACATACATTTTGAGCGTAGTTCCTGAAACTCCCGCAGAATATTATTGATCAGTTGGAACTCCTGGCTGATTCGATGTTAGTATTTGTAACGAAATTAACTAGATGACTTCCGGAAGATTTTTTAAATATTTTTCTGACCACTGCTGAAACGTTTTTAGAACAATTCATAAATGATTCTAAACAATGTTTGAAAGAATGTTCAACTCTTTCTTTCCCAGAGTGGCTTCTGAGCTCCACATATTCTAACGAACTCGAGAGAAACTATTTTCGGAGGACATAATGCAATATTTTTAAAACATGGTTGCCAACTTATTAGTATATTTTAATTGCCAATTACTTGTTTCAAGATCGAAACTATTGACAACCAATACTATTGAATTACAACATTTTTTTCTATTAATTTTGAAAATAGTCCATCTGTAACAATATTTGTTCATATACTTTATTATACTTTCACACTGTTGCTAGCAATTTCTACAAAAGGAGGAATCGCAGGAAAGAAGAATCTAGCGAAATTCTTGAAAAAAAAAACATACTTCAGCGATTACTTTGCGAAAGCAACAAAGGTCTTTGTGCGCAATAACTGAAGCTCTGCGTCAAGGGTTTCTTGGAGGATTTATTTAAAAGCATTAGCTGCAATTTTTTAAATTTCCGAAAGTATTTAAGAAACTATTCGGAAAATTTTCTGCTGGAACAGCCAAGCTTAACTTTTATAAAAATATAGTGTAATTTCTTGTTGTTTTCTTCGCTAAATTCCTTGAGAGATTCATAAACAAAATTTTCAATCAATTATGCAGAAAATTCTCCCAAAGTATCTCCAGGATTATATTAAGAATTCCATCAGAAAATCATCTCGTGCTTCCGTCCTAAATGCTGGTGGAATGTTCTCCTTAAATGTCATTATAGCTGGAACTAGAAATTTCCAAAAAAGTTGCGTTTCCACGAATTTCTAGAAATCTGAAAACATGTTTAGTTTAGTCGATTTGTTAAAGATTCTTGAACCTGGAAACATTTTCAAAAACCTGGAAAAATCCTGGAAATATCAGGGAATTTCATTTTCATAATTGAGTAGACACTCAATTATGCAGAAAATTCTCCCAAAGTATCTCCAGGATTATATTAAGAATTCCATCAGAAAATCATCTCGTGCTTCCGTCCTAAATGCTGGTGGAATGTTCTCCTTAAATGTCATTATAGCTGGAACTGGAAATTTCCAAAAAAAGTTGCGTTTCCACGAATTTCTAGAAATCTGAAAACATGTTTCGTTTAGTCGATTTGTTAAAGATTCTTGAACCTGGAAACATTTTCAAAAACCTGGAAAAATCCTGGAAATATCAGGGAATTTCATTTTCATAATTGAGTAGACACTCTGTGCTCAGATCTGGCTTGACGATGCTCATCGCATCCCAACTCGACATGTTCGGTATCCTGGTAAAAGCTACGCTGCAGACACTGAGACTGCTTTCCGAAAGCCCAATACGGACGATATTTTACACGAGCCTAAGTCCAACCCTTTGAACCATGGCTTCTTTGACACCTGTGGAATGACAGAGTACCTATCTCTCCATTTGTGTTGCCAGTTGATCAAGGTCTGCCGAAAAGCCAATGCAAACAAAAAACCGTCGAATGTGATTTGACGTTCGTAAATATCGCCTACGGCAGAGGTTCCCAAACTTTTTGCTATCGCGGCGCCCTTTGAAATTTTCGAAAATGTCGCGGCGCACCAACATTTTTTTACAGAGAATTTTCATTATTTTAAAACAATCTCTACATCAAAGCTTGAAATGCAAAATTATGAAGAACTTTCAAACATGGTATTTCTTAAAAATCGAATTAAAATTATCTTTTCAATTATTTTTAGGTTTTTCGAGAAAAATTGCTGAAGGATTTGATAAACATTTGTTAAATTTCAAATGTCATATTTATTTATTATACAAATTAAACAAATATAACAAAAACTTTTTCATCTAAAGCAAGCTGCCGGGTAAAACTGTTGCAATACTTCGATAACTCCGGGTGAATTGCAATGGTTTAACAGATTTTTCTGGAAATAATAAATTTCTGCGGGAAGAACAAAACTTTCTGAGATGTTGAGTTAAGCATGTATAGGGTGTCCCAGAAAGTATGGGCACAACTTTGCCGCTCTGTCATTTGGGAATGGATGCATAAACAAACTTTATTTTCACACATATCCTGACTTAATATGTCAACATCAAATGCCAATCATTAAAATTTGCATTTCACACTTCGTTTGAATGCGGTAGAACATTTCCTGAAAGACCTTTTAAAACTTCTGCACAAATTGCTATATTTTTCAATAACATCGCTTAATAAATTGTTTTCTGCGCATGAAATTAAGCTCGATAAAAATTTCAAAAAATATATCCGTGTATTTCTACATGCGTATCTATTATACAACCCTAAGTTCGAATTGAAAACATATACTTTTGGACCTGAAAAATGAATTGAAACACCAAAATCGATATTTTTGAAAACCCGTTTTTCTAATAGTTGAAAACAAGCTTCTTAATATGTATCAAAACATGCAGAAAATTACATTTTAATTTCACTATAAGTTCAATTAATGCTCCAGCTTTGTAAAGTGTAGATTGAATTGTTTTATTCTCGACAAAACATGTTTTAAAACTCGAATGTCTGTGGGCATGTCTAATCCAAAAATAGAAAAGGCGAATTTTTCAGTTTTCTCAAAATTATGATTTATCTGTATGCACAATAAAAACATATTTTTATAAAAAATTTCAATCAACCATCTGAGGAAACATGTTTTTGAATGTATCATGTGAAAAGAATTCGAAAAAAATGTTTCGAATATGGATATTTGGCAAAACCGTAAAAAAGTAGTTTGTGCAGAAGTTTTAAAAGATGTTTTTCCATTTTATTCATTCTGCATATAGAAACCATTTTTGATGTATAAACTCTTCACAGTTATCAATCAAAATGCTCTGAATAATAATACAAAAATATAAAAATTGTTGTTTGTTAAGAAAATGATTGTATTTTCGCTGTACAAAGTTGTGCCCATACTTTCTGGGACACCCTATAGTGTGGAAAACATCAGCAAATTTAGAAAAATACAATGTTCAGGCTGATTCATTATCATGGGTTTGTTAATTAAGTCTTGAGGAAGGCTTGAAAGGCTGTCTTTTACATGTGTTTTGGATGATTATTTTCTAACGACCGTTGAAAAAGTTGATTAACTTTGAGACGTGATGAACAGTATTTATTAAAAATGTATGAATCTCACGTTTCTCAAACAAATTTGAAACGGGTCTCAAAAGTTACATAGTTTTCCTCCATTTTCCATCAAGATCTAAAACCGACAATTTTAAGATGTCACCTACTTGCACGAAACAGACAACCTGGATGATCTGTGACAGCTATATTAGTAGAAAATATAGCCTCGAATAGTAGGACACAACATAAAAATCTGAGAAGACTGGCGGACATTACTCTTGAACTGGGGGAGCGACACTAGTTTTGCCTAACCGAAAATCCAAAAAAAAGCCGAAAAAAAGATAAAAGTGAACCGGTAAAACCCGCAAAAGTTTTCGTTTTTTTTTTGTGATATTCCGGCTTGGGAAAACTAGTGTCAACTCCCCCCTTCTCTGAAAAGACCTTTAATAAGATCTCATTGAAAATTTTTCTTTTAATTACTATCTGTTGATAAACTCAAAAACTTAACTGAATTATTGGGAATTGAAAAAATAAAACAAAATACAACAAAAAAGCTCTGAAAATTTAAAAATTTGGTAAAAAAAGAAATTTTATAAATTATTCGAAGTTTGGGATAAATTTTAGGAAAAATGCTGTTGAGCAACATTCCCAAGTTCCATTAAACAAAAAATGGCGTTCCTTGCATTGAATCATATTTTTTCTATTTTTTTTTGACTCAAGAACCCGCGGCGCACCTGTTAAATGTTCACGGCGCACCAGGGCGCCGCGGCGCACAGTTTGGGAAGCACTGGCCTACGGCTACGATAGCACCTACCTTAGCCAGAGAGTCCGTTTTCTCATTGCCCGAAACCGAGCAATGTTAAGGTACCCAAGCAATGGTGATGGTGTATGAGCGTTTAGACAAAGCACTCAATACTTGGCGTATTCCATTCAGGAAATACGCTGTGTGCTTCATCACAATCATATTCTTCTTCTTTTTGGTGTGACGTCCTAACTGGGACAAAGCCTGCTTCTCAGCTCGTATTTAATGAACACTTCCACAGATATTGCCTGAGAGCTTTCTCTGTCAATGACCATTTTTACATTTGTATATCCTGTAGTAGGCAAGGATATACTCTTTGCCCAAAAAGTCAAGGAAATTTCCGTTATAAAAAGTTCCTGGACCGACCGGAAATCGAACCCGTCGCCCTCAGTAAGGTCATGCATTCTTAGGGCACATTCTTAGATACGCGTTTGGCATACATGTAAACTCCACATAACAACAAACAAAATACACATAAATTCTAACCACTCTTCGTTTGTGTGGCTTTCTTGATTTCGATAATGATTCCAATCCAGAGCAAATAAGTTTCGGTCATCAAATACTGCTACTTATTAATCTACTTACTGTGGGAAAGTTTCCTCTCTCTATAGAAGAAATCCCCATCAAGTATGCGTTCCATTTTAAGTGGAATCCATAAATCGAAACAAGATCGAATCGTTAAAACCTTCTATTCAAATATAGATTGTTTTCGATCGTCTATCGAAGCACGATTGAAGGAATCGGTGTAAATTATATCGATGATGATGGTACGCCACACCACAACTTCACAAAGGACGTAGTGAGAATGAGTTCGGAGGGCATTCAACTCCAGCTCGCCAGAACACACTCGTTACCGCCTGCCTGCCTGCCTGCTTGCCCGATGATGGAACTGGACGTGGAATCCTCTCTCTCCCGAGACGCGCACGGTTTTAAAAGCCCATCAATCAATTTCAGGAACTTTGATGATGATTCAGCCCCGGAACGTCGTCGGTCGGTTGCTACGAATGCATTCTCTGCGGTTAGTGTGAGAATAGTGTCGCGTCGTAGATGGCATGGAACGTACCTACGACGACTAAATGATTCCTGTCGGTCGTGCTAGAGGTATGCCATTGTCCGAATACGGTAGGTGCTAATTAACGTCCACGCATTTTGTCAGCCGAGACAACTATTTCTCGGATCGTTGATTCTTCATCGGTTGGATGGATGGGTCTTCTCCGTGCGCAGACCTACACTCCTGTTGGATCTCTCTTTTTGGTTTGCTGCATAGCTACTTAATCACAGCATGCTTCACGCTTCTTCAAGTGTGAGCTAATCCTGTTCGTCCAGTGCACTTGCGTTGCCACTTTTCCAAATCCCTTTCGTTGGATGTGATATGAGTGTATACTGAGAGAAATGAAAATAGAACCGTACAGTTCGATAAATTATGGGTGATATTATGGAACAAAATCCACTGATAAGGTGAGATTTGAACTCACGACTCTTATTCCCTGGACCTAGACCAGTGCTTTTCCAACTAAGCTACCGAGCCAATTTATGGCTTCATTGCAGGTGTTATAAGGACATTAAAATCCCACCGATCATGCTTCATCTTCCTCTAGCCGCAAATCTGTCAATCTCATTTTTATGTACACTACCCGTCATAAGTTCGGACTCACAAAAAGTATTGCAACAATATTGCATCACCCCGACTCACCTCGATATCTCTAAGACCAGATCACCTACAAAAATGCCGCCTTCAGAAAAGTTGTTGCTTTTGGGCTTCTGAATAACTTTGCTGAAGACAGCATCTTTGTAAGTTCTCAGGTTTTGGAGATACCGAGGTGAGTCAGGGTGATGCAATATTGTTGCAATACTTTTTGTGAGTCTGTACTTATGACGGATAGTGTATGTATTGTGACGATTTTCGCCAAATTCTTTGCCGCGACGAAATTCCCGAGCCGACTTTTATTTCGGATGCGATGGAACAAAGCCTACGCGACGGAAATCGGATGGTTTAGACCGAAACACACGGATCAAATTTTCAACGATCTGACCGAGTTCTTTATTCGAATTCAACTAACTCATACAACTAATACATTAGTCCAATTGCGGTTCATCCGCTAATGAGTGAAGGGTGAATCATCTATAAAATCCGTAACACCATCCCCCTCTAAAACCCTTGTCGCCCCGACAAGATTTGAAGCATCTTTATACTCAGCTAATCTATACACGTGTACAATTTTCTTCCTGCCTCCGCTTTCATGTCTTATTTCGTACACTAGATCACTTATTTTACGTAACACTTGATAAGGTCCATCCCAGTCACATTGGAGTTTGGGGCATCTTCCAACCTGTCGCTGAGGATTGATTAGCCATACGAGTTGACCCTCTTGGTAATGTGGTTGATTTGCAGTATGATCGTAACGCCTTTTCATGGATTCCGCTGCCACAGTAATGTTGTTCCTTGCTACTTCACGAATGGACTCCATCGCGTCGATTTTCTCCCGAACATAGTGTGGTACCGACCGGACGTTGTCTGGTGGAGTGCCTCGCCACAGATCCACTGGTAGAACTAATTCGCGTCCCAAGTTCAACAATGCGGGGGAGAATTTGGTTGTTTCGTGCACTGCAGCTCGATAACTTAGTAGTGCCAGTGGTAATAGTTTATCCCATTTATTTTGCTGACGGTTCACAAACTTTGCGAGGTAGTCCAGCAGAGTACGATTAAATCGCTCTGCCAAGCCGTCAGATTGTGGATGCAGTGGAGTGGTTCGCGTTTAACGTGCTCCCAACAACTGTAAAAGTTTTTGGAAAACCTCGCTTTCGAAATTACGGCCCTGATCAGAATGGATTTGCCGTGGTACACCGAAACGAGAGACGACGGCTTCTAGTAGAGCCTCGGCAACTGCTTCTGCTGTTTGAACTGGCAACGCTACAGCTTCTGGCCACTTGGTAAAATAGTCCGTCATTACCAAAACCCACCTGTTGCCGCTTTCTGTTAATGGAAACGGTCCAAGAACGTCAATACCCATCTTTTCAAATGGTTCTCCTACTAGAGTTGGAATCAGTTCGCCGCGAGATCGGGTCCTCGGTCCTTTTCTGGATGCACAAATGCTGCAGGTCAGACACCAAAGTTTGATATCCTTCGTCATCCCAATCCAATAAAAACGCTCTTTTGCCTTGAACAGCGTTTTGGTTTGACCGTAATGTCCTCCAGTTAGGCTACCATGCACTTGTTGTAGTACTTCTTCGATCATTCCCTTCGGTACGACAGTCTGAAGATGTTGCTTCTTCGGTCCCAAGAATACCCTAGAGAGTGTTGTTCCTTGCATGCGTAAGCTGCTGAAGATGGACCAGTACGATTTGCAGACCTCGTTCATATGGGATATCACTTCAAAATCTGGTCTTCTTCCACTTTCTACCCAACCAATCACTATTTGCAAGTCTGGATCAAGTCTTTGAGAGTCTGCAATTTCGTCACCACTTACAGTCACTGCATTACAAGGCGAATTCTCACTAGCTGGTGTATGGTTGACCGATGTTTCACTCTGGTCCAATTTAGCACAATGTTTGCACCCTACAGTAGCACACGGTCGCCTCGATAACCCATCGGCATTCCTATGACGCAATCCCGGCCTGTGTTCGCAGCTATAATCGTATTGGCAAAGTTTCTCGATCCAACGTGCCATCTGTCCTTCGGGTTCTTTGCAGCTTTTGAGCCATGTAAGAGCTGCGTGATCGGTCCGTAGTCGGAAGTGTCTCCCATACAGGTAATGATGGAAATGTTGAACTGCTGGGTCCGGTATCTATTCGATGCATGGCGAGATTTGTTCGTCCAGTTACACCAGACTCGGGACTGTAAACGTCGCTATTTTCTATCAAAAACTTCGCAAACGCGTTCTTCTCGTCTTCAGTAAGCTCTTGGGAGACATTGCTGAAGACATGCTCCAAATGAGAAGGAATTTCTCGAGTTGAAGCTTGAATCGTAGGTCTGGTTACAGATGTGTCAGCCAGCTTCACAACATGACCGAGCGCGATAGTTGTTCCAGCTGGAATAACACATGTCTCTTCCGCAGTATTCATAATGCGAACTGGTACGCATGATTGCTGGGGATCGACTAAGGTTCTGGCAGTCAGCAAGTCGTTTTGGTGCAGGGCTCCCTCGAGTAACAAAAGGCCTTCGGGATTACCTTCGCATTCACCGTACACGATCGTTTCCGTCCTGCTATCAATTTCTATCTGCTTCGTTGCACACACTTTGAACGTTTCACGTATCGGTTCACTTTCGTTCCGAATCCGAACAACTTTGTCCCGAGACACTCGCAGCTTATTGTTCACAAAATCTATTACACATCCATGCTCTTTCAAAAAGTCGTTTCCAATTATACAGTCTTCGACAATGTCCACTATCCACACTTCGTGTCGAACCCGATGTTTTCCAAAATTAAACACAACATCTGTTTCGGAAATCACAGGTAGAAGTTCACCCGAAACAGTTTTCACGAACTTTGATCGAAGCGGTTTTACAGAGTCTTCATCCATTAGATCCTACAGTTTACGACCGATGATAGTGATCGCAGCACCGCAGTCTACTATTGCTTCGCACGCCGTTCCGTTCACTAGAACATCTACCAGGTAGCTTCCACGATGCCGACTCAACGAATGGACGAATAAGATATTCGGTGGAGCATGTTCAGTTACCACCCTCCGCTCCTTTAGGATGGCATCCGTCCGTTTCCCGAATTCTTCGCTTGATTACGATATTTGCTCCGTCGACGACTCTGCGTTTGAGTGCCAGCACAACGCAAACCATATACGGGTTCCTCATTTCTCGAAGAGTCTTCAGATTCAGAACCGGCACTTGTTTCTGTGTCCTGAACCAAACGCACTGGCTTGAATGTGGTCCGCGTGGCGTTGCGCGAAATGTGAAACTGCAGAGCAGACTGCAAAGCTCCGTTTAGGGTTTTTGGTACTCCAAATCTAACCAAGTCCTGGATTGACGGATCATTCAACCCATCGAGGAAATGATTCATTGCAATTTTATCCTGAGCATCAGGCGTGCAGTCATGATAAGCTGATTCCACCAAGCGACGAATGTCATCAGCAAAGCTGGTTAGATCTTCCCCTTTCTGCTGCAATCTGGCTCGAAGCTGTGCATGGTGAAGAGCCTGATGAAACTGTTCACCAAATCTTTTGTCCATGGCGAGTTTGAGTTGAGTGTAGGAGAGTCGCTCGATAGCTGACAGAGAGCGGTACACTTATAAAGCAGGACCTCTCAGCATTGCTGCTAGATACTTCGCTTTTAGAGCACCATCCCAGTTATTGATTTCGGCAGTTAACTCAAACGTCAGCAAATAATCACTCCTGAATCATCTATAAAATCCGTAACAGTATGTATGAAGAACGAGTACTATTTATTTACTTTTAAAACTGTTAGCTTAATTTACAGGCGTCGCTTCACAGTCAACAAAGTCGTTGATGAAATGTCATAGAGTATCTTTGTCACCATTTTCATTTCGCGGAGTGTAATGAAGAAAAAGGTCCGGAAATTCTCGCGTACTCATCACCCTGCTCGCATATCTGCCGCAACATGACAGGCACAGCTCACTGCTGCGGCGCGCGGCGACGGTTCTCTGATGATGCGACGACGTTGATGCTTGGTGGTTGGGCGCTGCAAAACGACGATAACAGCTGCTCTTGTTGTCTTCCACGCTGGAGCTGGGCGCTGCTGCTGGCTGGCTGCCACCGAAGCGTACAGGGTAAATATTAACATCGTCATCAACGGCGGGCGATACCGGGTGTATGTCGGTAGTCCGCCGTGTAGCATAGCTTGGAACACACGGGATGTGCTCCGACGACGTTAATACGTTTGCGTTGACGAGTCAGCTAAACATATGCTACGGTGTGGCGTGGGGTGGGGAGTATCATTCGACTTCGACTTTCAAGCGTGACAAACTTTCCCGAGGAAGCGCAAGTGGACTGGATGTTCCGCAGAACTTGACAATTCGAAGTAAATTTATATTCATAATCGAGAAGGAACCGGGGAAAAGTTATTAATAGTAACGTTCGGTATTTGTTCTGTAATGATTCCAGCACGAAACGGTTTCTTCTCATGTGGGTATCAATTGAAAATGGAATAGGTTTGCTCTAGTTTTCATTCTTTCGATGCTTCCTGCGATCCTACGAATGTCCTCGTGCTGGCGTCACATGTGTGTCTGTTTAAAAATAAACGCCTGTTTCACTTTTTTACCTTCTTCGTCGTAGGGGTGTTCTACACTAGACGCAAAGGATGCCCGTTGACATTGGCTGGGTAGCTAGTGGGTACTTGTGTCGTACTTGAATGCTGAGGATTGTCGGATAGTAGAAAAAGTAAGCTTACATGAAAGGAATGTTCTTATAATGGGGTATCTGTTAACGATGTAGTTGCAGGGGTGATAATCTTGACATTTGTTTTTTACCCTTCTTACACCCTTTAGAAGGGTATAAATACCGCTCGAAAAACCGACTTTCGATCCGAGGCCCGCAGAGCCGAGTCACATATACCAATCAACTCAGCTCGACGAACTGAGTAAATGTCTGTATGTGTGTGTGCGTATGTTACAGGAAAAAAGTCTTTCACGTTTCTCAGCCGTCTGTCAACCGATTTGAGTTCTCTTGGGACCAAATGAAAACGGCAATGTTCTAGTAGAACCTTCATTCATTTATTTAGTTAACATCAAATTCATGATAATACTGAATCAACAATTTGCCGCCATAATACTCGATTTGTAGCTACAGCTACAACGTCGGTCACACCCAACACTCGCCAAGTCACGCTCCACCTGGTCCGTCCGCCCATCGTGCTCTCAGCGCTCCACGCCTTCTTGTACCAACCGGATGGTTAGCAAACACCAACTTTGCAGGGTTGTTGTCCGGCATTTTGCAACATGCCCTGCCCATCGTATCCTTCCGGCTTTGACCACTTTCTGGATGCTGGGTTCGCCGTAAAGTGCAGCGAGCTCGTGGATCATCCTTCTCCGCCACACACCGTTCTCCTGCTCGCCGCCGAAGATCGTCCTTAGCACCCGTCACTCGAAAACTCCGAGTGTTTGTAGGTCCTCCTCGAGCATGGTCCATGTCTCGTGCCTGTAGAGGATCACCGGTCTTATTAGCGTTTTGTACAGGGGATGGCCAAAATGTTTGGGATAGGCAACTATTTTTCTCCCACAAAAAAATTCAACATGCTGTAACTTTTCATAGAGTGCATCAAAAAATCTCAAATTTTGACTGTTTGTCAATCTATTATATGTGCATCATTGGTACAAATTTGGGCTTGATTGATTAATGTATTGCTGTGTGCATTCAAAATGCAAATATCAAATGCGGGAGCACCAAATGCGGTAAGATTTTCTAACAAGTAACCCGATGTCAGTGGGAGCATTCGAATCCTAGGTTGGCGGTGATATTGGCTGTGGTTGCTACGTTGCCTTTGGTAACATGTGTTACCGCGTTTGAGACGCATTTGGGCACCGTTTGCATCTTGAACGCACATAGCAATATCGCAAAGTTAGAACCGTTCGGGTTAAACACTATTTTTTAGACAACTTATTTTTGAGCTGTCATATCTCGGAAACCAGTAAACCGAATTGAATGAAATTTTGAACGTAAACTAACAATATGTATATGCTTCACAAACGATTAAAACATAGGTACTTTTTAAACGTTGAAAAAAGTTATCATAGATTGACACTTTTTGGATTTTTCACGAAAAAATGTAATTTTCTTACATCAATGTCAATAAGTTTTAGTGTTGATATCCAAAGATTTTGCACTTCTGTTCTCAAGTTATCTCTAATCAAATATATTAGAGCCTATTTAGATTGAAGAAAGAACACATTTAGTAATTTTTGTGTGGTATTATAAATTTGACTTATTTTCCTCTATATGGGTAAAAATTTCAACCCGGTATAACTTAATTCGCCGTTAGAAAATATTACATTTTACAACGTCGTATTAAGTATCAATATATTGTTGATAAACGTTAAAATTTTTATTCAATTCGGTTCACTGGTTTCCGAGATATGACAGCTCAAAAATGAGTTGTCTAAAAATAGTGTTTTACCCGAACGGTTCTAACTTTGCGATACATTAATCAATCGAGCCCAAATTTGCACCAATGATGCACATATAATAGGTTTACAAACCGTCAAAATTTGAGATTTTTTGATGCACTCTATGAAAAGTTACAGCATGTTGAATTTTTTTGTGGGAGAAAAAAAGTTGCCTATCCCAAACATTTTGGCCATCCCCTGTACATGGTGCATTTGGTGCGTGGGTAAATCTTTTTCAACTGCAGTTTCTTCTGGAGCCCGTAGTAGGCCCGACTTCCGCTGATGATGCGCCTCCGAATTTCACGGCTCACGTTGTTGTCAGCCGTCAGTAAAGATCCGAGGTAGACGAATTCCTCCACCACCTCGAAAGTATCCCCATCTATCGTAACATTACTACCCAGACGGATTCGGTCGTGTTCGTTTCCGCCTACCAGCATGTACTTTGTTTTTGAGGCATTCACCACCAGTCGTCCGACCTTTGCTGCTTCGCGTTTCAGGCGAGTGTACAGTTCTGCCACCGTTCCAAATGTTCTAGCAATAATATCCATGTCATCCGCAAAACAGATAAATTGGCCGGATTTCGTGAAGATCGTACCCCGGCTGTTAAGCCCGGCTCGTCGCATAACACCTTCCAGGGTGATGTTGAATAGTATGTAGGAAAGTCCATCACCTTGTCGTTGTCCCCGTCGAGATTCGAATGAACTGGATAGTTCACCCGAAAACCTTACGCTGTTCTGCACACCGTCCATCGTTGCTCTTATCAGTCTGGTAAGCTTCCCGGAAAAGCTGTTCTCGTCCATGATTTTCCATAGCTCTGTGCAGTCGATACTGTCGTATGCCGCTTTGAAGTCGATGAACAGGTGGTGCGTTGGGACCTGGTATTCACGGCATTTCTGGAGGATTTGCCGTACGGTGAAGATCTGGTCCGTTGTCGACCGGCCGTCGATGAAACCGGCTTGATAACTTCCCACTAGGGTGGCCCACTCTTATATGAAAAACAAAAATTTCGAGAAATGCCAAGTCTTACCTCCTGAATCAGTTGTTTTGGACTCTCAGAAGCTACGTTCAAAATTTGAGCAAAATCGGTTGAGCCTAAGGGGGCGCTCAAATCGCTTGAAGTTTGTATGAGAAAACTTGGCCAAATGTATGCAGAAATGTTAAGTTTTCGAATTTTGCCGCTAGGTGGCGCTGTAAGCTTTCAATAAATAAACCCTTTTGTATTGTTGTAGATTACTAAATGCCAAACAACTTTGTCGAAGACCGCGAAGTGATTCGACGGCTGTGAAAAAAGTTATACCCTAGGCAAAGTGAGGCAAAGTATTGAGATTTCATTATTGATATTATTCCTTTACATGTATTGGAAAAACAACAATAAGGTTTATCCTCACTTTTCCTATGGTATAACTTTTTTCACAGACGTTGGATCACTTTGCGGTCTTCGACAAAGTTGTTTGGCATATAGTCACCTACAATAATACCAAGGGGTTTGATTATTGAATTCTTATAGCGCCACCTAGCGGCCAAATTCGAAAACTTAAAATTTCTGCATACATTTGACCAAGTTTTCCCATACAAACTTCAAGCGTTTTGAGCGCCCCCTTAGGCTTAATCAATATTGCTCAAATTTTAAACGTAGCTTCTAGGAGTCCAAAACATCTGATTTCCTTGGCATTGGCATTTTTAGAAATTTTTGTTTTTCATATAGGTGTGGGCCACCTTACTTCCCACGAACTCATTTACTTTAGGTGAAAAATGATCTGGGATAGCACTTTGTAGGCAACATTCAAAACGGTGATTGCTCGAAAGTTCTCACACATTAACTTGTCGCCTTTCTTGTGGATGGGACAGATTATCCCTTTCTTCCACTCCTCCGGTAGCTGTTCGGTTTTACAGATCTTGACTACTAACTGGTGCAGACAGGTGGCCAACTCTTCCGGACCCATCATGATGAGTTCTGCTGCGATACCATCCTTACCAGCCGCTTTGTTGTTTTTGAGCTGGTGGATGGCATCCTCAACTTCCCCCAGCATGGGAGTTGGTTCGTTCCCGTCCTCTGTTGCACCTACATAGCCATTTCCTCCGCTGCCTTGATCTCCCGTGCCTACATTCTCTTCGCCATTCAGGTGCTCGTCGAAGTGCTGCTTCCACTTTTCGATCACCTCACGTTTGTCCGTCAGGAGGCTCCCGTCCTTATCCCTACAGATTTCGGCTTGCGGCACGTAGCCTTTGCGGGATGCGTTGGGCTTCTGGTAGAACATACGTGCAGTTCCATTTCCTCACACTCCGCTTCTTCCAGGCGGCGCTTTTTCTCCCGGAAGAGACGGGTCTGCTGCTTCCGCTTCTGTCTGTATCACTCCACATTCTGTCGGGTTCCATGCTGCAGCGTTACCGTCCGCGCTGCATCCTTCTCCTCCAGAACCGCTCTGCACTCCTCGTCGAACCAATCGTTTCGTCGACTCCGTTCTACGTACCCGATAGTGCTCTCGGCTGCGTTGTTGATATCTTTTTCATTTCAATTTTCTCATCAAAGTCGTCAAAGAACCACTTTAAGAGCTTCCAAAAACGCGCATTTTCGTGCGCTGAGAGTTACTATGTCATTCCGTTCAAAAGATATTGATGATTTTCTAGAAAATATAGGCGCTTTTCAACTATTTTTTTCTTGAGTTACAAAAATAACACCTCTCTAATTTTTTGATATGTTTTATAACAATATTTCTTCTTTTTAAAGCTGGAAAAAGATATTTTTTTGTCTTTGCCCCAACCCGTAATATCGCTTTTTGAATAAACTATGATTTTTGAAGAAAAACGCTCATAACTTTTGAACCAAATGAGATAACGATCGCCTCAGCGCACGAAACGACGCGTTTTCAAATGCTCTACAAGTGTTTCTTGGGTGACTTTTGTGAGAAATTGAAACTGAAAAAGTTAAAACCAGAAAACCTGTTTTTGTTGAATTACCCTAAGCTAATTCAGACATCTATCTCTGGTTTGGGCAATTTTAAAGCTACAAAAAACTGTCTTCAACACAATTGCTCAAAATTGATAGATCTACAACTTTTCCGAAGAATGTATGTAGCTATTCTTGCAAATAAAAAAGTTTGGTTTCCAATTTCTTAGAAAATATGGACCACCCTAATTTTCATATACATTGGAAAAAGGGCCTTATTTTGAGGAACAACTTTGTAGAAGACCATATTTCTGGAGCAACATTTGAAAAGGGCCCAAGAGGTCTTGTGTCTTTTTTCTAAAACGCTCCGCAGGGCATAACAGCAGCCCGCCCACGCAAATGAACACTGTTATCTGAAAGATCGATGTTTGCTCTATCTGATAACTGTTTTGGTTTTTGTGAATAAGATGAGGAGGGCTCAGGAACGACGTTTGAAGTCATTGTTTACCAATGCTTGTATGCCCTTTTCAAATGTTGCTCCAGATTTGTCTAAAAAATCATTTGAAGGCGCTGCATGCATCTTTCCTCGTAAATCTGGTTCGTGGACCACTGTGGAATGGCCATGTTCTTGGAGGCGGTGAAATCGATGAGGCGTAGGCCATTTTCGTTCGTCAGCTGGTGGGCGCTGAACTTTCCAATCGTCGGTCTGAATTCCTCCTCCTGGCCTACCTGAGCGTTTAGATCCCCTATGATGATCTTGACGTCGTGGTTTGGGCAGCGGTCGTACTCGCGTTCGAGCTGCGCGTAAAATGCGTCTTTGTCATCATCAGTGCTTCCGGAGTGAGGGCTGTGCACGTTTATTATGCTAATGTTGAAGAATCGGCCCTTGATCCTCAACCTGCACATTCTTTCGTCGATCGGCCACCAACCGATCACGCGCCTCTGCATGTCGCCCATCACTATAAAAGTTGTTCCCAGCTCACGTGTGTTGCCGCAACTCTGGTAGATGGTATGATTACCTCTAAACGTTCGCACCATAGATCCTGTCCAACACACCTCCTGCAGCGCTACGATTCCGAACCCGCGGTCCTTCAGTAGATCGGCGAGTATGCGGGTGCTCCCAATGAAGTTGAGAGATCGGCAGTTCCACGTACCGAGTTTCCAATCCCAAGTCCCTTTTCGTCGCTGTGGTCGTCGTCATTGGTATCGGTTCGCATTCTTCTCTTGTTGATTTTCCGGTGCTAGTCTTTTTTACGGCTGGCTCGTAGGGCCTGACACCAACCCACTAACCCAAGGAGCTGGACTTACCTTCCCGGAAGCTACGGGTTCTGCATTGGCATTTCCTACAGTGCTAAATAGCTAGGCTCAAGCGCCAGTCTTCGCCGGGGGTGGTGTTTTTAATGGGCGCCCAAGAGATAATATTTTACCTGAGCTTCCACCCTTGGAATGCCCACTGGAATTGCTCCAAGAGTTTCTGATAGGATTCCTCCTGTAATTCATTCTGGGGTTCCTCCAGAAATACCTCCTGTGATTTTCTCAACAGATTTCTTTAAGGATTCCTTAATGGCTTCCATTAGAGATTTTTTTTCTGTGAGTTCCCAATGTAATTCCTCCAGAAATTCGTACTGCGGTTCTTCCTGTTATTTTTACCAGGAATCAAAAACTCCTCCTGAGTTGTTTCCGCGAACCGTCTACAAATTATGAATGGGATTTCTCCAGTTATTCGTGCTCGAATTCTTCCATGATTTTCTGCCTGGACTCCATCTGTGATTCCTGTATATATTCCTCCTGCGATTATTACAAGTGCTTTTACGTTCATTCAGAATTTTTACAGGAATTCTTCCTCACGTTCGAGGTTACGTTGTATCGATGTAATACTCGTTCATTTTGTAATGCGTGTTAACACAACATGACATCTCACTTGACGATAGGTCGATACCAGACGCCTTGTCGTATGCTCTTGCATACACCAAACATTTTTTGCCTAGTTCATATGATCTTGAAACAACATACACATTTTATGTGCCGAATGTTAACACCATATTACGAGTAATAAGGGCTACATCAGATACCTGCCCTTCCTACACGGGGAACAGCCAATATTATTACATTAATAGGTAGGTACCTAAATCCCTATGGCATCATATAACGAGCAGTAAAATTTCGCCCCAACAACGTCATCGGTGTTTAGTATGTACCTACCAACAATTCCGATGTGACAGGATGATGACGGTGACCGGGTGCAAATAAGTTGTCATCAGTTTCATGCTGATTACAATTTGGTGGAGCGCGCTGGACTGGCCTATAAAAAATCGCTACCTTTCCATTAAAGCCGAGATGCCCTTTTTAGGACGTGACTGAATGTTTCTTCTGCTTTTGTTGTTGGTTTGATTGTTTTCTTTCTTTCTAGTCGGAAAGGACGCCAGCCTTACATTGACGTTTTGTCACTTTTATGTATATGTTGGTAAACAATTGCTCCCAAATATGCATTGAATCAAATTCTTTGGTTTAGCACCGGAGTTTAACAAGAAAAGTAATAATTGTTTTGGCTGGCTATTCCTCAACGGCGTCACTAATGATTGAACTTTTCCTAACTTATGCTTACCCTACGACTTCCCAATCGCTGCCCGAAAAGCAATCCAATTAACATCGCCTTCAAGCTAATCGTTCATTGTCACGCATTAAGGTGTGTACTCCAGTGTATAAATTCCGTAAACCAGTGTGTGATCAGTGATGGGAAAAGCTTCTTACCGGGAAACACCTGTGCGCGGGCTGTTCTAGCTGTTGATCATCATCGTCGTCATTCATTAAAAACACTTTTCTCCACCCTTTACGGGCTTAACTGCTCTCAACGAAACGCCCTTTCTTTAGACTTCCTAGAGAGCAATCTACGGATGCATGTGATGGAAGATGGGTGATCCACCCGGTCGGCCGCCAGGCAGCAGCACTCACTCGGTATGGTTAAAATAAGATTATGTAGAACTCTAAGCCGTATAAAATTATACGTCTATTCTTGTTAATTATTTTCACGACGTCATAAAATCGGGCCTCATGCCCTCACACATACGTTCTTCTTCTCGACTGGCACGGTTAATGGACCGTAACTCAGTCAGTGGAACCCACCTTGGGAGAAAGGCGCATTGGAACATAGAAGCAGATGAACGCGAAAACACGGTACCAAAATTGGTTTAAAACTTAGAGTTGAGGAATTGTAGAAGTGATCTGTGCATAGATCCTGTAGGACTGGCCTATGGACCGATTTTGGTGAATCTTAGACCTTGCCCCTCCACTTAAACCTTCAGTAGTCTTTTGACTACCGCTTCAGCTATATGAGCTATGAATATCTGAAGCGGTTCAGGAATAACTAGGCTGAGAGGGACGGGTTCTATCCCGGACTGTTCCAGGATTGTTTCGTAACGAAAATGTTCTGGACTTTCTTGGGCATTGGTAAAGAAAGACAGTGAATATTCAGTCAATATTTAAGACTCTCCATGTTATTTAAACGATTGGTTTGTAAACTTTGGCCATTTTTGTCGAATCATAAATCGTGGGTCGCTTAACACTGCATAATGTCTGCCTATAACAGAGAATCTTTTGAGAAATTTGATTCCTGAAACAAAAAACGCTGACCGAATTCCGGAACATTTTCTTGACAAATCCGGGGACGTAGTACATATTGAAGTAATCTTTGGACACGTTTCTGAGAAAATATCTGAACCATTAAAAAAATCCTCAAGGTTTTCTCATAAAGTCGGTTGAGGTATCCCTAAAGACATCACTCAAGGAATTCCTGAAAAAAAAAAAACAAATAGTATGTATTCCCGAAACAATCCCGGCAGTATTCCTGAAAACCCAGGATGTGATCCAACTATTGGAGTGGAATGAAACTATTGGAGGTAATGCTGAAAGAGTCTCAGAAAGTGAATCTGTTACAAATGGTCGAAAGCTAAAATGTCGAATGGACAAATAGCAAGGGATCGAAATGGGTCCCTGAAGACTGGTTTTCGGATGAGCTTCAGGAAAGGCTGGGTTCAGAGGCGTTCCAGGAGGTTTCAGGGGGCTTCAGAGGCGTTTCAAATCGCTCTATGGTTTCAGAGGGGTTGTAGAGGGCTTCACATGTTTTGGGATTAGTTTCAGGGGGTTTCAGAGACGTATCAAGGCGTTTCAGGGAGTTCCCGGAAGTTTTAGGGAGTTTGACAGGCTTTCATATGAGCTTAGAGGGGTTCAAGAGGCGTTTTAGGGATCTCCACAAGTATTCAAGTAAACATCAGTGGGTGTTCATCGGGGTCTCAAGACGTTTCATGAAGTTCCAAGGAATTCAAAGGAACTTTAGGCTCTCAGGCGAGCTTCACGTTTATGAGCTTTTCAGGGCCTTTTATAGAATCTTGCGGGCTTAGGCTTTCATGCGAGCTTTAGAGAGATTTCAGAAACGCTTCAAAGACGTTTCAGGTAGTTTTGCAGGGGTTCTTGAGTACTTTAACCCTAGTAAGATGTTGGGGTCAATATGTCCCAGACAGGCACGTGCACTACGACTTCGTGGTGCGAAAATCCCAACATCCTAGGAGGGTTTCCGGTTAGCTTCAAGGAAGTTTCAGGCCGCTTTGGCCGTTTCAAGACATTTCAGTGAGTTTCAATGCAGTTTTAAGAAACTTTTTCAGGCTTTCTGGAGCTTCATGCGGGGTTGCAAAGACGTTTAGATGCGTTTCAGGGGGTTCAAGGGGCACCTGGGGGTTTTAATGCGCTTCACAGGTTTTTAAGTTAGCTTCAAGAAGGTTTCTGAGGTTTTTTGAAGAGCTTTAGGGGGTTTTTGCAGCGGCTTCGAGGCGTTTTAGAGGATTTAAGAAAGGTTTCATTGGCTTTTCAAAGAAGGTGGTTGAGAAGGGCTTCAAGACGTTTCAGAATGATTATACTCTTGTAGATTCGATGGCCTATACTCCAGAAAGTTCTCGATTTCTTGATAAAACATAATTGTATAAGTCTATGTGAGTATAAACCTTATAATTAGCGCGAAGTCACAAATTATGCATGCAAATCTGAAATTAAATACCGTAAACCGGGGTCAAATTGATCAGCGGGGTGAAATTGATCACTCGGGTACTACATTGTAATATCATACTAGGAACTCTTAAGCGTCGTAATGAATTTAAACTTTTTACGTCATCTGATTCGTAGATGTCTGGAGATGAGTGTAGACTTTTAATATTTTAGAAAAAAGTTAGTTTTGCCTTATTTTTCAAGGAATTTGCAATGTATTTCTCATGTAGCTGAAATCATTGGTACTAAACAATTAATTGCTAATAGGACTTCCCGTAAATTCTCTGTTTTAACATTTTTGTGGAGCCTTGGTTGGGATGTTATGCAGCTAATCAGAACGTGAAATAGTTATAAAAATTTCATTTTATGAGAAAATAGTCATTTATTGTGATAAAAATCACTTATTTCATATAAAATTGCCTACCTTTAGGCGTTTAAGGGAAAATTTCAAAATTTAATTTTGCATTTAAAGTATTAAATTCACTAGTTGTAAGATTTTAGACGCGTTATTCGGTTTTAGAAGATCAAAATTAAGCGGAGAAGGAAATTTTCCTTTCCAACCGATGCTTAATTGTATACTGATCAATTTCGCCCCAAATTGGCTTTTCCAATATTTTGATATTTGGAGTTATTTATCTTAAAGTTTAAATTTGTTGAACAGAATTCTGTCAAATGGTTCCATGGAGATCCACAGGGTACTGGTTTTACAGAAATTCTTTTGGCAACATTTGAACAGGCACTGATATTATCCGCAAAAGTTGTTTTAAAGTGATCAATTTGACCCCGGATTACGGTAAGTGAAAATTTACAAAAGTTTACTTATGTTGACGGTTTGACCCATTTCGTATGGGAACCAGTTGTGTGATGGGTCGAATCAGTTTCCTTAGTTTTGTATTCTACGATTAGGGGAAGCTATAAGAGAATGTACCCAGGTGCTTCATTTTGCTAAACTACAACCATGAAAGGGTAAACTTAATAATAAAATACTATACCTGATAACTTGTTCAAAGCTTCTAATTTATAAATGTACATTTGTGAATAATGCAAATTATCACACAGAAAATGAAAGAAATGTTTCATGAAATTCGGTAAGAAAAGGCTGGATCAAAACATAAGCCTACCCGAGTAGGTGGAAAAATCTGATGAATAGCATATTCAGTTATGATTGATTGAATTACTGAAGAGCAAAAACTGATATTGGTTTGATTGATATAAGAGGTAAAAGAACAGAAATAATAGCAAAATCTAATATGGTGAACTACTCAATAATAGCTCGTTAAGATATTACAAGATCAAAATAATAGCAGACAAGATTTGTCACTTTTTTCTAGAAAAAAAAATAAAAAAAATGGCAGCATCCAGCATCGAACCTACGACCTTAGGATTCACAGGCGGCGATGCTTACCACTCAACTGTGGCTCGCTGTTGTAAATGACATGGGAATAAGAGCATGCGGTTCTTCGTATCCACAGCTCAGAAAGGGGCACATGGCATTTCACTAACATTGAGCCATCTCTATGGGTGTATGTGTTCCATTTCGTGCAGAAGAGCTAAACTTGTTCTTATGTAGAAATTTTCAGCTATTTCGACAAGAACAACAACTGATACCATATCACTTTGAGCTATTCGTGAGATATTCACTAGATTTTTGAATAACTCATCAAAATCACATCGAGCTATGACAGCAAAAAGTGTTCGATTTGAGATATGATTTAGATATTCTCGTCTACCCGGGTAACGACATCAAATTTAGGCGATTGAGGCTGACTCCAATAGCCGCATTTAAAATTATCGATCAGAATAAGCTGTATCAGAAAATAACATCTAAATGCATTCCCAAAATCTCATAGTTTGCTTCTACTTTATTTCCTAGTTCGTAACCCACAATTTGTGAAACATTGCTTTAAACGAATTATGGTTTTTCACGAACCTTTTTCGTAGGTGTTCTTTTCTATAACTTTCGAACTGCTAATAATACATGTGATTAACAAAATACTCCCATTTATCTATTTTCAGGTACGTTACATTTTTCAATCAATGCATATCAAATAATGTGTCGGAGTTTAGTGAGTATGAATATCATTAAGTTCAATACAATACAAACTGGGTTTTCAGAAGGCGTTCTTTTAATTTTATTTGCAACTATTCAATAATTACTGTACTTTTTGTTGTCGTGTGGAATTTCCACATTTTCTGTTTTTTTTTAGGATTGAATGAATATGTGCATGTTTTGTTTCCTTGAATTCTTTTCGACCCGAACCACATTTTTTATGTTATTCCAGATTTTTTTTAAATGTTGGGCCTAATTCTTAAAAAAATATATTTTGTTCTTACTTTTTTCAAAATTTACTCGTTTTTTTTATTTTAAAAGTATATTTCCCCGCCATTTTCACAAGATATGAGCCTTAATAATATTCTTCCGTAAAATGTCAATATTCCTAAGATTTTCTTGTTCAATGTTTTTATTTTCTTATACTTATGGCAAAACTGGATAAATTTCCTTATTATTTTTGTTTTTTTTTTCAATTTTTTTTTCTTTTAAATAACGGAGCAACATTTTCAAAATCGTTTTCCTTACACAGTTATAGGAAGATGCTAAGTATCTCCTCATTGTCGACAGTGGGTTTCGATCTCAGGTCCTCGGCGTGATAGTCACGTGTTTTAACCATCACACCAGGTCCGCCTGACATATTTTTTTTTTTTCATATTGAAGACCTGTGCAATAAACTGGTTAAAGAGGCCTCTGACTCCTGATTTTTTATTTTTTTTTAAATAAAAAAAAATATTATTTTTTTTTAGAAAATGGTTTTTGTAAAACTGAAAGATATTTTCCATCAGGAAAAAAAATAACAGAAGATACCTTGATCCTTCTTCTAACTGTGCATAGAAAATAATCGTAAAAATATTACTCCGGTATTAAAAAAATAAAAAAAACAAAAAATAAAGAAATGCATTCAGTTTTGCATTAAGTTTGTTTGTTTTATTTTTTATTTCAACTTTATTTTGCATTTTTGTTTTTTTTTTGTTCTATACAAGAGGTATATGCTGTTTATGTAATCTCATGTTGCCCAAAAGAGTGTGATACCATTTTCGGATTTCTTTTTAGACCAATTCAAGAAAACACCAACTCATCCTTGATTCTGCTTACATCGTTTCGTTTATTGATCAACACGCATCGGTGCGCGCGAACACGAGCCGCCCATTCTCCCTCCAATCAATAGGGGGGAAAAATGTCTCCTCGTCTTACCTAGGTAATATGTAAACATAAATTCCAGTACTAGGTACACCATGACTGCCAGTTAAAATCTCATGCGCTCGCACAAATTGTCGCTTCGTTATAAATTCGAATCGACTGGTCAATTCGCTTACCGCTAACACTTGAAATCTTACCTAGGGGTTTAGTGTTTTATTTCTTTTGTATGTATGTGTGTGTGTTGTGGGTGTGTATGTCTTCGGTATTGTGTCGCTGTCTGCTTAAGTGTAAGCTGTTCTGTCTGAGTTTTCTAATTTTTGGTATCAATGCTGTAGTTTGCTCGTTTTGGTTAATTTACAATGCCTGATGCTGTTTCCTGATCTGTCCGACGTGTGACCATCCCTTAATTGATGGTCAATCGCGTCCGGGCACAGGTCTTCAGATTGAGGCAGGGTTTTGCTAGTTGTGGCCACTTTTATGTTTTTTGGTCCTTTTTTCGTAACGTAATAAGTATCGGTCGATAGGCACTTATAGCAATTAATTTAACAACGCTGGTGGTAATAAGTTAAAAATAAATATTAATTTACAAAATGGACTCGTTTGCTTTTCTGCGTTTTCGGTGACTTTTCCGGATTCAGCGGATTCTGTTTGGTCGAGTTTACATGGTGCCGTACGGCTGTGGCTGCTGTTGTTGTTGCTGTTGCTCGTAGTAGTACCGGTAGGGGTCGACGCTGGCGGCCATCTTGGCTGGGTTGCGGACTACGTAGGCAGTTCGTCTGCAAGGATGAGGATGAGATAATGTTAAATTTGAATTTCGAACCTAGACTGTTGACCACGAAACTTACCTGTTATCATGTCCAGCGTGCACCTGGAAGCTGGTTTCCTCATGGCGATCGTGGGCGAAGATTTTCTTCAGCGCCAGGATACCAGCGATGGTGAGGGCAACCTTGGAGATGACCAGAGCCTTACCGGCGACAGCAGCCAGCACCTTCAGACCGATGGGTCCTGCAATACCCATGGCAGTCAGGACGGCGGCGATGATGTAACGGTGGTGCTTGTTGCCCTTGTTTCCACGGGCAGCCGTTCCGGATGGTTGTTGCATATCGACACGCAGCGAGTGGGTCTGGAAGAACTTGTTCAGCTTGGACAGGATCGAGACATCGAGTTCTCCGAGACCGAAGCCGCTCAGGGCGCGGGCGTCGGACAGCAGCGGGATGCTCGCGTTTTCGGCAGTCTTCTGCTTAACCAGTGCCACTCCGTCCAGCAGTGGGATCGATTCCTGGGGGAAGATGTCGAACGATAGATTGAGTTTCAGAATAAATCTTATTGTTATGCTCTACAGAATTTTAAATTTAGTCTCTGGGTCGTCCCATTTCTCCTAGTATGTATCTTATATCATTCTAGTTCATGTATTTACATATGTCCACAGCCATCGCCAGAACCAGCAACGGGTTGAAAAATGCCGCTCCTCTACTTTCAACATCACAGCCTATCATAACACGCTTAACAGACGGCATCCACGCACGAACGTGAACCTCTACCAAACACTCAAACATCCCCGTAAACTTGCGCAGACGCAGTGAACTTCACGGTTTGTCATGCTAATCACTGTCTTCCAACTTCCTCACATCGACCTGTAATCTGATATGGCAGAAGCTATTGTCGCCTAAAAATAGATGATCACTTCACTGATGTTTGTTAGCCCCATTGCAGTTGAGAGCAGCCAACCTGCGATACTGGAGTATTTACTACAAAAGCTCGATCAAGTTCAATCTCGCCATTAGGAGCTGTTTTTCGCAAATCCCTTCCCTTTTGAAAATTGTAGTTTTTACACAATTTTAGAAATTTTATAACACATGCTGTCTGTTTTGGCTAACCAACCCACTGCCAAATTGCAAACACATGTAAAATCTGAAGTATATGGGAATCCCTATAAACATGTGACAATTATGCGAAGAACGGTAGTATAGGAACAAGATGTTGAAAAAAAAAACAAAATAATACGAAAGAATTGCGAAAAAACACGTAGTGCTGGTGTGATTCGAACACACGACTTCTCAATTAGCTAGCATGGCCGCGTTAACCGACTACTCCACAGAGCATTGAACGATTATGCGGAGAAGAAAGCCTGCCTGCTGGGTTTAAATTCCCCTGGCACTACGTATATTATTTACTGTCGTTCCGCTTTGTTTTCAACACGTAGCATTTATTTACTCAAATAGACGAGTTAATGTGAAACATTAATTGAAAAAAAAATAAGGCGAAACCAAAAAAAAATCTTAAATAACATTTTACGGGATGCTTCTGAATAAAAAAAATGTTTGAGTACTCAGAAAAATATTGTCTTGATGAGAAAATACTTGAAGTACCTTATCAATTTCTGTAATTTTCATTTAAATCTTAACGAGTTTTCTTTTTTTTATTTTTAATGAAGATATTTCTAAATAGTTCATAAAATTTAAAAAAAATATCATTGAAAATCTAATCATTTTAAACAAACTGAAAAGCATTGTGTTTTCTAGATTACAATGCAGCACTTGATTTACCACTTCCTTATTAGGTACCAATATAACCTAATAAGGGGGTGCGAAATACTTGCTTGTTGCCAGCTATCCCGTCTGTGGAGTAACTCGAAACACATAGCATGAAGCCAAGTTTGCTATCATTAAACTATAGTAATACTTTAGCTCATTGTTATGAGTTTTTCTGAAAAAATATGAATTATGAGAAAAAAATCAAAATTTGGCAGTCGTTAATTATTGAAAGTCACATGCAAAACATGTAAAAAATTGAGTCGAATCTAGACACGTTGCATTGTTCTTGGTAGAAAAAATACACGCGTAAATCATTAAAGTACGCAATTTTAAAATACATCAATTTTACAAAAGTCAGTACAATTTGAGTCAAACGATTGGCGAATGATGCGGTTTGATATTCTTTTGCCAAAATTCAAGTCTTTTACAAAAATTGTAGTTTTTAAACAAGTCTTATGAGTTGTATTGTAAAAAAAACGTGACATAAAATGTTGATTTGGTGAGCTCGTTTCATGATTTTATTTTTTTTTAATTTCACTGAAGTGATCAAGCTATTTGATTTTCTTTCGTTACAAGATATACCACAAATAAACAGAGTGATTCGCCTTTTTTCAGTTGCTTCTTGAATGCAACCAATAATACTGATATACTAGTTCAAGTAGGACATACATAAACTGATTATCGAGTTTTGATCAGATTGCTTATTGAAACAAATCATTGCACAACAAAATTCTCATTCCTGCAATCTTTGTGAAGAAGTTAAGTTGAACACGTTCACAAACCGTAGTGGGTTGACTGTAAATTTCCCTTTGGAGCCTTTGTTTTCAGTGACCTCTCAGTTTCTTGGATGCCTTTGACTGGATAGAGATAAATGTCGAGAATGGTCGCAATATACTGGCAACATAAAGTTGGTTTGCTATTTCAACCCCGCACACTATGGAAATCCACAATTTTGATTCATTTTACTAGTCTCACAACTGTTGCTGTTCCCAACAAAATCACTATTAAATCAATCGGTTGAAGTTAATCATATAATTTCAATCGTTTCAGTTCCTAACAGATCACTTTCCATAAACTGTCCCAAATCACTTCGAGTTCAACATTCCATTCCCCACAAAAATCTCTTCCACCGCACTCACCATATCGACAGCGCGGGAGATGGCGGTCAGGGCCTTGCCCTTGAGGCACCCGGTGAAATCTTGCTTATCCTGGCAGTCATCGTAGACCTTCTGCAGCACGCTCAGCTCGCCAGTGAACCAGCTGTTCTCGTTCTTCAGCCCGACAACGCGGATCTGGCCGCGGGTCGTGGCGCACAGTGCGGAGGTGATGAATGAGGCAAGCAATAGATATTCCAACACGGTACTTCTGCGTGGTGACATTTTGGCTGCGTGACACTGCTTCGTTTCTTCTCGGGAGGAGTCCTTTCCGACTTTTCACCACTATTGTGCACTCGGTTTCGTTTTTTTCTAAGGAAACAAACAATTCCCCTAGGCACTGCTGCTGTTTCCCCTTTAAAGCCGTGCTGCTGCTGCAACTGCACTTAATCGATTGCAATCCGTACTGATACTGACTCCTACAATTGGTATGCATCTGCTTTTAAAGTACACTGAATGCTCTGTTTAATCTTGAGGGGGCTTGCTTTGGTGTGGGCTCCCATGTGCCGCGCGCGCCGTGTGGCATATGCTTCTTCTTATGTTCCATCGCCCGGCCCGCGGTCGTACAACATATTTTCACATTTTTCATTTTCGACGCGATCGACGCGCAATTTTCTTTTCTTTTCCCTTTTTTTTCATTTCACTGCTGCTGCTGTTGGGCTGGGCGTGCGTTACCTGGGCATGCAATTTTCCGATAGGGTTTTCCTCTCTTGGCTGGCGCTTGCCACTCACCCATCCGCCCACGCCGCCAAGGCGAATGGGCATGGCTAGCGGTTTGTTGCGTTTGGTTCCCGCGTACAGTGGTCTTGTGCTGGGCTTCTGGTGAATTTAATTCGTCAATTTTTAAACTTAAACATGCGATTGCTTAGAAGGTTACAGAACAATCTATAACAATCTGCTTAGCTCTTCCAAGTTCCTCTTATCCGAACTTATGTATTCCAACTTCTAGCTGAAAACCTAGGTGTACATCTGTAGAATGTGTTTCTGCATTAACCAATTTGTTGTTTTAGCAGTGATAACGCAAATCTGGTAGTAACAAAATTTATTGGATTATTAGATTAGGAGCAAATTAAAAGTGAAATTTATTACGAGTTTGTGGTGATTTGTTTGAAGATTACTAACAAGAACTTCGGTGAATAATATTGTGGTTTTTTGATAAACGTTTTCCCAATATCAGTACTGGATTTCTGGAGAGATCTCTGGCAAATTCTCTGCAAGATCCTTGGAAGCTTCATTTTCGTCTAGCTCACTAGAAGATCGGAAAAAGATTTCTCTGAAAATCATGAAAACGTGTTCTTTAGAATTTCTGGTAAACTGATTTCAAGACCATTAGTAGATCTCTTCTCTGCTCTTCGCAAAACCTCAAAAATACTGGGTGGAGATTTATAAGCAAAGTTCTTGAAGATTCATTGCAGATTTTCTGTAGATGATTTAGTCCTCTGGATATCCTTGAATTATGATAAAAACGCTGTAATATGTTGTTTAGTAGGCTTCTCCTACCATCATTTGCAAATATGTACCTGTTAGACTTCACAAACAAGTAATGATTATTAAGGTAATGATTATTAAGATGAAGGCAACATTTTCCAAAGTTTCCCGTTGCACTTATCAAGGCGTCGTGGTGCACGATTTGAAAACCGCTGTTAGAGAACACTATTTTTTTCCTGAACCACGTAAAACATAAGTTTATGAAGGTTTTCTTTATTTTTTCTCCTTTTTACTCACAATTTATTCTTAAAGGTCCAAAAACTTTTTAACTAGTTGACCAGTTTCAAATATTTTTGTTTGCTTTTGTAGTTGTTAAAAAATTATATATTTTTTGACATTCTTATAAACTATTCAAAAAACTGTTCAATATCACGAAACAAATTTTTAACTAAATTTTGATTATGGTCATAGTTTTATAGTTTCGATCTTTTATTTAAAAGTTTATTCAAAATATTAATGTTAAAGCTAGAGACGAACCAGCCATAGGCTGAAAGTCTCTTTAATAAAGACAAATCAATCAATCAATGTTAAAGCTTATAACTTTAGTTTTTGGAATCGAAAAATATTTTCATTTCTAGAATGTTAATCTTAATGTTTTAGTGAGAATCAGAAAAAAAATGAAACGTTTAAAAACTTATATGAAATGTGAATTTGTAGAAAAATATGTTCTAAATACAAGTTTATTCAGAATTTGATTCAAAAGAAACCCATTCTAAGTGATTGCAAATCGGTTGAAAATTGAGACAGTAATGACAATCAAAGTGAAGGCATAGTTATATTACTAGGAAATACAACCATGAGACGTTTACCTTTCAATATTTTAGGCTCAAACTTGGAGGTGTCTCTTTTTAGTTGATTGAAATCTAGAAAAGCACACGAATTCCACTTGTTGAAAAAGATGTTTCCGACATAAAGAAAGTGTTCAGAATTTGAATCGAAATGTCTGAAGCAAGACCGTGCGTATTTGAAAATGTTTTCCACGTTATAAATATGCTTTGAAATATTCTTCACCAAGCTTTTGAAAAGGTGTTTAAACCTATTATTCTTCTTCCAAAAAAAATATTACTCGAAAAAGGTTTGTTGGATTTATATGATGTCTTCGAAGATGCTTGAGAATATTTGAAGGACTTATAGAAAAAAATACACTGAGAGTGAAATTGATCGTGGATTTGTGTCAGATTCATATAATTTAAATTAAAAAAAAAAACCTTACCCTTCATTTTTTTTAAATTACTTTTTGTAGAAACCTGACTTTCAGCCTCAAAATTTGCCAAATAGTCTGGGATGGTCAAATTTTTTATATCAAATAGAAGTTCCAACAATAAAAACGATACATATTTTTTCCTACATCCTACCACACTCAAGTAACGTTAGATACAAAAAAAAACATAAAAAAAAAACAAGAATAAAATTGAACTTTCAAACGTTATTCGAGAATTTTAAAAATTCACATACATACCAGAGAAATAATCGATCCTTTAACTATTAAAAATCTTAAATAGTAAAAAAAATCTCGTATAACATTTCACATGGTTCCATTCTTGCTTTTTAATAGTTTATTTTGTAAATTCGCTGTAGCTTAAGTATAGTTAGGTATAAGAAAATAATGTGCAAATTTTTTTCATTGGAACTGATACATCAAATATATTGTGGATATAAAAATCTAAAAAAAATGTTTTCTTTTGCTTGCTTTGAAAATCGATGAAACATAAAAATTAGAGAAAAAATACTTAGAAGCATTTGACCATCATGGGCTATTTGGCAAATTTTGAGGTTGAAAGACAACACAATTATTTTAAAAATTCGCAAGGTTATTGAAAAATTTAAATTATATGACATCTAACATAAATCCATGATGAATATTACTCTCAATGTATTTTTTTTTTCCTAGGACTCCTTCAAATATCCTCAAACTCCTTTGAAGATATTATTTTAGTTCAACAAACGGTTTTCAGGTTTACATTTTTTTACGTTCTTTTCAAAAGTTAGGTGAGAAAAATGGTTGTGTGTTGATGACAAAGTAAATGATTCACGAACTCCAATGCATGAATTAAATTTCATTCGAATTGAAAAATACCGAGTCAAAAATGGCCATTATTTCGTGTTTAGGCTGGAAATACTGCTTTTGCTTTGTTAAAACTAGTAATTGAATTACTAACGATGTTGTAGACAAAATTAAACTGAATTTGGGTCTGTTCATAAACCACGTAGACCAAAATGTGGTCATCTCAGACCCCCCTCCCCCTCGTAGACTTTCGTCCATACAAAAAATTTGAAATTTGTATGGAGCGTAGTCTTTGGCCAGACCCCCCTTCCCTCAAAAAGTCTACGTGGTTTATGAACGGCCCCTTTCTTGAATTTGTAAAGTTATCACGAATAAAATGGAGTGCCCGGTTGCAGACATTTGTAGCAGTTTTTTGAGCAATTCTTACAGCATTTTGAGTGACATCTCTTTGATAGAAGATCGGGAGATTTCGGGAGGAATCAAAATTCCTCGCTGACAAAATTCTTAGACGAGTCGCTACTGGTATCATTGTGATAGGATATATGGAAGTGTTTTAACAAGAATCTTATTACCTACAACGGAAAAGCAACAAAAATTCACTTTTTTATTAAATAACGTAGCATTTTTTTTTCAAAATAGGATTGCTTACACAATCAGAGAATGTCATAAATAACTAGCATAACACACGAAAATTTGAAACAAATATGTCATATAATATGGATTGTTTATTAAAACTTAGATCTAAAAATCAATGGAAAGAATTTTCGGCTTTTTTTATGCACCGGTGTTTCAGCATGGTCAATACGGAGTGAAAACTGTAGGCACCCACATTATTGGTACTTCAACTTTTATGATTTCTGTGGCCCAAACCGCTGGGTGAACACGATTCAAATTTTGACCACAACATTCCCTATACTCCCTATGCTGCAGTGAAATTTTCATAGTCTCAAATATACCTCGGAACGATCAAGATATCGTCATATTGTCGGTCGTGTGCGGGAAAAATCCGTTAGTTGTCGTCCGTAGTTTTCGCCCGTGTTCGGTGAAGTAAAACGCGAATATCAATATTATTCCGAACAAACCTCAAGTCCGTAGTGCGAAGCCCAAACGCGCGTGTGCATCAAGTACATCTTTACGAAGAAAGGTGACCGAGCAGTGAAAGTGCACCACGGTCCAGCATCCATCCAACTAACAACAACATCCGTGGGTGAGCTCCAGCGTACAAGATCTTCTGGGCCGATTCAAATTTTGACCACAACATTCCCTATACTCCCTATGCTGCAGTGAAATTTTCATGAAGCTACTTAAATTTTTCACTGAAATACGGATTTTTCAAAAAAGTTTGTTCAAAAATGGCTTATATCAATTATAATAACTCAAAATATATAATTTCTATCAATTTGAAATTTTGACCATGCATTATCTATATACTGATGATGAAGTGGTAAAATTTTCAGCCAAAAATATTGGTAATTGCCAAAGTTACAGCAGATTGAACGTGACGGTTTTAAGGAGAAAAAATCAGCTCGGTTTTTTTGCTACTGAGTGTATTTCGAAAGTTTAATCAAATGGAAAATTATCTTATAGATTTGCTGAGTGCACTTTTGACAAATTTTGTAGTGTAACTTTCAGCGTAACCATTGACGAATCTTTGGAAGTTTGTTAAAATACAAACTCTACAAAATTTTCTTAAGAATTGTAGGAAAATCGTTGTAATTTTCTCCATATATTTCTAAAGCGTTTATGTCTGTCTTTTTATTGTTAGCCGTTTAACCTTATTTACAGACCTTTTGTACAGCGCCTAAATTTATTCTTTCTACTTTATCGAATTATGGGTCCATTAGGAGTTGCCATTTTTCGCGGATATCCAATTATCCGGGCCCGTTTGAGCTATGATTGCTCAGAAGAGGGTCAGTGCCAACCGATATTGGGATCGAACCCATGATCATCCGCTTATGAAGCGAACGAGAACAGTACTTGTCCTGATAAATTAATCCAAAAGTTACTCGTAAAAAAAAATTCGAATATATGGTAGCATCCTGAATTTTGCTGAACGATTTATGAATTCCGTTGACGATTTATTCGGCAGCTGCTATTGTGATTGAAATTCCACATGAGTTTATATGTTCAGTTTTTTCTTCTTGTTGTTGTTTGAATTCTAAACTCTGTTCCATCAGTTTCAAGAATTTGTTAAAAATAGTCAGTTTTATTTTTGTAAATGAGTAGACACCCTGGCGGGAACAATGCTATTTTATACCCAGGGAAGTCGAGAGAATTTCTATTACGAAAAAATCCTAAACTCTACCAATAATTGATTCCAGATTTCCTCAGTATGGTCTTGTTGATAAGCTGAGCGTCAACTTAGCTTTAGAAAATACAAAGTTCAGCACCACTGTGCCCAGTATAGTGATTGGTTGCTGGTCTGCTTGTTGCTTCCGATTTGTCCGGTGAAAAATGTTGGCAAATTAGTAGCGGACAGACATGGGCAGTGCTGCAGTTTGCGGTTGGTAGCCTTTTTTTCTTTTCTTTTCTTTTGAGCTGTTACCGTGAGTACTGCTGTTTTGTGCTTCTTAGTCAAAGGCAACAACCGCAGCTGCAACTGGACATGCTGCAGGTGATGGATAGTGATAGTGTAAAAGTTGAATGAATTGTGGGTGTACTTTTTTTTTGTTTTTGAAAGTTACACAACTTGTGGAATGTATGAATATGATTGATTTTTTTTGTTACTACTAACAGGAAACCGAGTTTTCCGGCGAATCAAACATGACAAGTTTGATAAGTTTCCTTTGTTTTTTACTTGTCGATTATCACTAAGCATATCACATCGAAATTCGACTTGTGCTGAACAAATGTTCCTCTGTCCAGAGTTATTAGTCATCGTCTAACTACTAGTCCCTAGCCGTTCAGGATCAGGACGTTAGGCAAGAAGATCGTCGTTATGATTGTGTTGTTGAATATGTAATTGTACTCTGTGATGGATCAGTTACATGTGTAAAGCATTGTGAATTAGCTGACTACTAATTACTCCTATGAAACGAGTAATTTTTGGACCTGTTATACAAATCATATTGATGAACGAACTTTCAATTTTAAATGTTTCATATGTACATTCGGTTTAATACTAGTCTAAAACCTTCCATTTAATTATCTGTTACCATCAATAATCAAATGCTAATCGTCCGTGCAGTTCCCCACATCATAATTTCGACAGCTCCAGTCCAGTGCATCGGAAACCCACCCCCTATCTAAACGAAAGTTGTCAATCATATTTGTTTGATTGCACCTTACACCGGTGCAATGGTAAGTTTACGTTTGCATCCACCGCAGCCGCGCTAAGCTGCTGAAGAGCTAAGCAATTCACTACGGTGCATCGACATCTGTGTTGTTTTCGATTTTCATTGCTCACTGACCGCGAAAAAGCAAGCTAGTTGAATGGAAAAATAATATGAAAACAACAAGCAGAAGTGCAGCTGCAGATGAACGGAGCAAAAAAAAATATCTGCAAATTTATCAAAGCTCATTAACAATCTGCGCATATATACCGCCGCCGCACATATATCACAAGTAAACGGACGCGCACTTGTTGTTATACCTACCTCGCAACCGAAAGTTGCTGGTGGCGAACGCATTCGTTAGTTGCTTCTGTTACTGTTGCTGATGCTTGTCGATACGAAGATCTTTGGTACATATACCTAGCGTTGCAGGTACTGTTCCTAAAACTATGATGTAGGAATGATAAAATACGAGTCTATTCGCCTAGAGGTGATAAGGCCTTTCTTTTAGTTTTTCAAAATGCGTAGTACAAAATCAGTACAAGTTAGTTCCTACTTGTTGTTCTGTAACGGTAAATTACAATTCTCTCGCAAGTTGAATGTAGAGTACCCCCAGCTGCTTATCAGAAAGTGTTTTTTTTTTTTCAGAAATCTTTTTAAAGCTGCTTTCCCAAGGACTTCTGCATAAATTTGTCCAATATAGCTTCAAAAGTTTGTGCGAAGATAAGATACGGTAAAATAACATATCTTCCATAATGTTTACCAAAAGTTTTACTTACCTTACCGGTCAGGCTAAGGCCGGGGTGGCCTCTGCTGTACATAGTAGCCGCCTCCATTCCACTCGGTCCATGGCTGTTTGTCTCCAGTTCCGCACTCTGCGTAGGGTCCGCAGATCGTCCTCCACTTGGTCGACCCACCTAGCTCGCTGCGCTCCACGTCTTCTTGTACCGGTCGGATGACTCTCGAGAACCATTTTAGTCGGGTTGCTATCCGACATCCTGATGACGTGACCCGCCCACCGTAGCCTCCCGATTTTCGCGGTATGGACGATGGTTGGTTCTCCCAGCAGCTGATGCAACTCGTGGTTCATTCGCCTTCTCCAAGACCTGTCTTCCATCTGCACTCCGCCGTAGATGGTACGCAACACCTTCCGTTCGAAAACTCCAAGGGCGCGTTGGTCCTCTGCACGTAGGGTCCATGTTTCGTGCCCATAGAGGACGACCGGTCTAATCAACGTTTTATAGATGGTTAACTTCGTGTTACGGCGAACTTTATTCGATCGTAGAGTTCTACGGAGTCCAAAGTAGGCACGATTTCCTGCCACAATGCGCCTCTGAATTTCTCTGCTGGTGTCGTTGTCGTCGGTCATCAGTGAGCCCAAGTACACGAATTCTTCAACCGCCTCGATTTCATCACCGTCGATATGAATTCGGGGTGGCGGGCGCGGTGATTCCTCCCTGGAGCCCTTTGCCATCATGTACTTTGTCTTCGACACATTAATGACTAATCCGATTCGCCTGGCTTCACTCTTTAGTCGGATGTACGTTTCCACCATCGTCTCAAATTTACGAGCAATAATATCCATATCATCGGCGAAACCAAGCAGCTGAACGGACCTCGTGAATATCGTTCCACTCGTGTTTATCCCCGCTCTTTTTATTACACCCTCCAAAGCAATGTTGAACAGCAAGCACGAAAGACCATCACCTTGCCGTAACCCTCTGCGAGATTCGAAGGGACTCGAGAGTGTCCCTGATACTCGAACTACGCACATCGTCGCCTTGATCAACCGTATCAGTTTATCCGGGAATCCGTATTCGTGCATAATCTGCCATAGCTGTTCTCGATCGATTGTATCATACGCCGATTTGAAATCGATGAACAAGTGATGTGTGGGCACGTTGTATTCGCGGCATTTCTGCAACACCTGGCGGATGGCGAACATCTGGTCCGTTGTAGCGCGTTCACCCATAAAACCCGCCTGATATTGCCCCACGAACTCTCTTGCAATCGGTGATAGACGGCGGCATAAAATTTGAGAGAGTATCTTGTAGGCAGCGCTCAGTAGTGTGATCGCGCGGTAGTTTCCGCAATCCAACTTGTCGCCCTTTTTGTAGATAGGACACACGATACCTTCCATCCATTCCTCCGGTAATACTTCCTCCTCCCAAATCTTGGTAATGACCCAGTGTAGTGCTCTCACCAGTGCTTCTCCACCGTATTTTAGAAGCTTGCTTGGTAGTTGATCTGCTCCAGGGGCTTTGTTGTTTTTCAACCACCCAACCTCCTCCTCAATCTCTTGAAGGTCAGGGGCCGAAAGTCTTTCGTCCTGTGCACATACTCCTAGATCTGTTACCACGCCACCTTCGGTACTTGCAACGTCGCCATTGAGGTGCTCATCGTAATGCTGCCGCCACCTCTCGATCACCTCACGCTCGCTCGTGAGAATATTCCCGTGATTATCTCGGCACATGTCGGCTTGTGGCACAAAGCAATACCAAAAGTTTTATCAGCAATTATTTTGATTTTGATTGTTTTCAGCTTCTCCAGGTGTTCTTTCAACCTTTGGATTTTATTTTATGAGCATGAGCATGAGCATGAGCATAGATGACCGTACAATTTGTAGTTGCTACTCCGTGATTGACCAGAACTATCGAAATTGCACAAGGAACCAACAAACGGAGCTTGGGAGTAACTACCACCACAATGTGCACAGTTCGAGAATTCCAGACTTTATTAGTCAATAACGGCGCCGGCCACGCCCTTACGGTCATCGAGGAAGGAAAGGAATGTTAGTGTGACGTACGTTGCTACTAGAGACCGAGGTCACCTCATTTTCTCCACGACTGTTACGGGAAGGAGTTTTTATTAGTGGGGAGGGGGAGAGTCACATGATTTGGATTCACTTTGGTAAGTGATGATTCATGCAACCTTTACTTGAGTCAAAACATTTATTCATTTTGACTAAAATATTACAGATGTCGACACCGAAGATGACGAACCATTCGAATTTTTGTGTAAATGCACAAAATGAAAGAAAGATATTTATTATCAACTGAATGCGCATTGGAAACTAGCGCCGACACATGACGTGACGAACTTTTCAATATTTGTTAGATAAATACACAAAAACCAGAGTAGAATTTTATCCATCCTTTAGCAGTAATTATTATGATAAAATGGAACGAGCTCACCAATAAACATCCTTCGAAGTGTCCAGTGCGTATGTGCTGCAGCATCTTCCATTAACTGGCCTCTTCTCCGAAATCACATTGAACCGCTACAACTATATGCACATTCAAATTGACGACGACGACGACGCGGCCGGTCCGAATATAAAAAGCGGCCTCTTCACTTTGCCTCCAAAATCACACTAAACCGCCCCGTACGAAGATAAGCACAGTCAAATCGGCGACGACGACGACGCGGCCGGCCCGAATGAAAAGAAGCGGCTTTTTCACTTTGCCTCCAAAATCACACTCTCAACCTTTGGAATTTATTTTATCTGCATTAACGAGGTTTTTAGCCCTAGGCTAGTTCATTCCGGGACCCACGCTTTACTTCCCTTCCGAAGGAAGATCAATTTTATTTTTTTCCCATACAACGTTGACCCACTCTAATTTATATGAATGCATCGAAACATTGCACCGAATTGGTTACAAAACAATAAAGATTTACACTGAAACTATACAATCCTTAAATAAATTTTAAGAAATTCCTGTTACGAAATAAGCTTTTCGCACTTTCTCATCGTAATAGGCTATTTTACCTCACGCAAATCTGCCAGGAAAAGGCCTACTTTCCCACACCAAATTAGCAGTGATGTATTGGTTCATTACAGCACTGATTTGCGTTGCGTTATGAACCATTACAGCATTGTTTTCAGTTTTGATCAACTCTTTGATGCTTTCTGCACGCAGGTTTGAAAAATTGTGACAGCTGCACAGTTTAACCTGCAATGTTCTGACTTGCTTAAACATAGTTGTGAACATCATTGTGCAGTTTAATTAAAACCTTTTGTTAAAAACTATTCTGAAGTGGTAATTTATGAAATTGCAAAAAACGTTGTACGCAATTCGGTCCAGAACTCGACTTTTACAGCACTCGTCATAATTATCCAACTCGGCAAGCCTCGTTGAAAAAATCTGCGACTCGTGCTGTGAAAATATTCATTCTGCACCTTGTTGCGTAAACTACTATTGCCATTTGTCGGTTTGTCGACCACAAATGTCACACTCATAGCCACAAGAACCCCTTTTCTCTTTTTTATTGCTATTTGATTTTATTAAATATTTTTATCACGATTTTATTATGCATCCAGTTTAGGTGGGATTACGGCAAAAAAACGACAGGGAAGTTAAAGGACGTTCAATGGAAATTTACAGGGTTCGGGAAGCTTGGTGATCTTGTTGAACTTTCTTATACAGGGGATAGACAAAATGACCGGGACAGGCAAAATTTTCACTTTTCAAAAAATGGTCAAATAGCTGTAACTTTTCGAAAAGTGCATCAAAAAATCTAAATTTTTTACTGTAAGTTGTTCAACTAGTTGCGTATCAAATTTTGGGAGGGATCGGGCTATTCTACATGAAGTAAGAAAGATTCTAGAAAAAGTCATAATTATACGATAGCCAACTTTGAATTGTTATACATATCTCCGGATTCAATGAACCGATTGCACTGAAATTTTATGCGATCATGACTTATATGATTAGCTTTCAAAAACTTTAGGCATAACCTAAAATTGTTAACACAGAAGAAAATTATAGCGTTCAGATTATTTTTCTGATATAACACCAAATCATCGAAAATTTCAACATCGCTTCAAAATTCGAGATGGTAATTATAGTTTACTTGAATTCCCTCTAATTGACTTCAATATGAATATGTTTTGAAAGGACATAACAAAATAATCAGCAATAAATTGAAAAAGTAATGGGAAGCATATTAAAGTAAGACCAATTTACTAAAAATTCTAAAATAAATGAAATCGCTGTAACTTTCTTTCTTATTAATAATAATTTCAAGCTTAGTCAAAAAATTTTCGAAGCTCATTATGAGAGTCATAAACTTTTAAAATTTCATTGCAATCGGTCTATTGAATCCGGAGATATAACAATTCAAAGTTGGCTATCGAATAATTATGACTTTTTCTAACTTTATGCAGAATAGCCTGATCTTTCCCAAATTTTGACCATTGATACACAAATAGTTAATCAACTTACAGTAAAAATTTTAGATTTTTTGATACACTTTTCGAAAGTTACAGCTATTGGACCATTTTTTGAAAAGTGAAAATTTTGCCTGTCCCGATCATTTTTTCTATCTCCTGTAGTATCCAAGAGCTCTCGTGCGTATAGATCATTGGATCTACAGCCGTAACTAGAGTGGGACGAATGTCGAAGCCCAGCAAAGTTCCAGATTCTGTTGCGAAGTATTACGACTTTTTGGTGTGGTTTTCAAATAACGCCTCTTCGGGTTTACCCAAACTGAAAACTTATTGCAGCTCCGGGCCTGATGTAGTGAAAATAATTTTAGAAATAACCCGTAAAACGGTGAGTTGGGATTACCTATCGCCCTCTGATGGACTAGCTACTGCTGCCTACATTCAAAAGCTACTCGCAATCTGAGCAACGGACTGCCCGAGCAAAGTACAATAACTGAGCAGTAACAAACTGATAACCAGTGTTTGCTTCAGAATTCATTTGACAATTTTGTGTTATCAACTTGGTGCTTCACCAAGTAAATAGGTACCACAAGATATCTAAGAAAATTTTATGGAAAATCAGACGCATATTTTTGTAGAAGCTTTTTGAACTAATGTGTATCCGTAATATACTATTTGTCACTTTTCACCTGTAAACGGCTTTACAGGCTTTACAGCCAGTAGACCACCAGCAATTACTCACTGAAGCTCCAAGCAATCATCTCATTGGTTCCTTGTGATATCATATGTGAAACAATTAAGATTAAGATGCCCCTGTGTAGACAAAATGTTTTAAAAAACAGGCTTACTAATTTCATGAATAATTTCATGAAATTACAACCCTTCACAACAACTCATTAATTGAGACACAAAATAACTAAAAATATGTCTAAATACTAAGCAAAAAATCCCTGCTCATTGCGTGTCTTTTTAAACGAGAGCGAAATAAATGACTCTCTCCGTGTTTCCGTCCTTCCATCCTTCCGTCCTTCCATCCTTCCGTACGCGTGCAGTCGTAGCAGCAACAGATACCGGATTGATGCGACCGTGAAATATGTGCAACATACATAAAAATCATCCACCACACCACAAAAGCAACCAACCATTTGGAGCTAGCCTACTGGCTCTGGCTTCGGCGCCATAAACGGGGAGATTTCAGTCAGCCGAACAAATGTAAGAATTTTCGTTTAGGCGTTTGACCACACGCACTTACGTTTGGTTCGGCTTCGCATGCCCGGAGAAATCAGTTGGCCCAGTCTTGCTTTTACGATATGATTAAATTAATAGATTTGTTTGCAGATGGGTGATTCTTTCGGTTTATGGCTTGCACTTACATACTACGTGCAACGCGGGTGCACTCTGGTGTACCCGTTTGTGGATCTGCGAGCTGTTTTTTTTTTGCTAGCTGGCTTATAAGTATGTTTATTGAGACTCACTTGTATTAACGCTGATTGTTTTCTGCACGTTAATGTATATTTATGAAATTTATATTATACACATGTTTTACTGTATTGTGTCCACAATGTTCACCTACATTACTTTCACTCATTTGGCGGACATTGTTGCTGTCTTAAGGGATTCCTGAAGAACTATTTTGAAAACCTTCTGGGAGATTTGAGTGAAATGTGGAGAAACTTTTGGAGGAGTCCAGGAGATATTTCTTAAGGCTTCCCTGAATAAGTTCTGGTGGAGCGGACCTGGTGTGATGGTTAGAACACTTGACTATCACGCCGAGGACCTGGGATCGAATCCCACTCCCGACAAACTCGCAAAATGTGAGTTCTTCCTTCGGCAGGGAAGTAAAGCGTGGGTCCCGAGATGAACTAGCCTAGGGCTAAAAATCTCGTTAATAAAGATAAAAAAATAAGTTCTGGTAAGAGTCCGGTGGAAATACCATTATGATGTTCTGGAGAAAAAATAGGGATATTCTTGAAAAAAATTCAAATGGAAAGGGAAAGCCCCGTCAATTAAGACGACATTTGGAGTTGCACTATATCGATTTCATATGGAATGGCTGATATGAGAACAACTTACTTTCTCCAACTTAGTTATGCTTGCCTTCAATGTTATTGTAAGGTGGGGTCATGAGATAAAAGGTGGTCACATCTTGAACAGTACAGTGCTAAAGAAAGTTCACCAAAGGCATGTGAATCCCTGACAAACGTTAAGCTATGGTATACAGATTCCCTAGACGACAATCGCGTCGCATTGTAAAACACACTGGTACAAATTATTGCTCGAGAGTTGGTCCCAACTGCCTGCCGAGCCAGTGGAGCTGTGCCGCGGTAATGCGTACAACAAAAGAAACTTTTCTGTGTTATTGCTGAAGCTGGTGTTCCATGTTTGCTTGGTAGCAGCTTAGCAAGTGTATCCCACTGAATGAGAGGCTGACTGCAAACTGAGTAGTCGCGGTTAAAGTGTCGATTTAAATGTTGGAGGATGGGGTTCTTATATTTTTTGTCATTTTATTATGCAATCTGGTAAACTGTGATTTCGGAGTGGAAAATTTCAGTGGTTTGTTGATTTAGTTATTGACATGTAGAGAAGAAGATAGTAGCTAGACTGATAAAATGTATAGAAGGATAACACCTTATAACACCTGCAAAATAATAACATCTTATTAAGGACAAACGTCTTGAAATCCCGCTTCAAGTGTGCATCAAAATTTCAGACGCACAAATCTCAAGAAGCAAGCTTCAAACAACAATGCATTTTATTATTCTGTTCTTGCTCACTTGTAATAAGCTTAAAATAAGAAGTTCAGGTGCGCTGGCTTTGTTTACGAAGAGATTTGTGCCCTCAAAATCGTGAGTAGGTGCCAAAGTCGGTCATTGTGGCGGCCATATTGGGATTCTAACAAGTCTGTCCTTAAACAGGCTGGGACAGATCCTGCTTCTCAGTTTAGTGTTCTATGAGCACTTTCACAGTTATTAACTGAGAGCTTCCTTTGTCAATGATCATTTTGCTTGTGTATATCGTGTGGCAGGCACGTGGTATCTTCCTTTACGAAAAGTTCCTGGACCGACCGGGAATCGAACTCTTCACTCTCCACATGGTCATGTTGAATACCCACGCCTTTACAGCTGTGGCTATATGAGCCCTTAAAATATAAGATCATTGAAACTCACACACAGGAACATTTCTTTATAACGCAAGACGTAGACTATATCTTCTGATTCTTACTCTGGGCAAAATAAGCAACATACAATCAGGTTTTTTTTACGCGGTCGCGTAAATGAAAACCGCGTAAAAAAAGACCTGACTGTACATTTATCTCGAGCCTTCTTCATAGATTATTATATCGAAAATTGACTTAAGAGGCCATTAGACTATTTGTCATAATGACAAATATTTGCCATGGTAGTCCGACATTCATCCGAGGTTGCCATGATTTACGTTGTGTTGGTCATTTGTTGGGCTTGTTTGGCCAAATATTTGTCATGTCTAATGGGACCTTTACTGGCAAAAGTAAGAAACTATAATTTCTCTTCAACCTCACAGTTTTATGAAGATCCAGCGTTTTATGTAGCCATTCGCATCAGACCAACCTTCCGAGAATGGCTCGCCAAAAATGCGTTTGCAAATAAGCACCCACTGCCACTCTCCCGCAGAGATGTGCAAGTGATTTGTATGCGATGTATCGCCGGCATTCGTCGGCCGCGATCTTCACAGACCACTTTCACGATCGCGATCCGTTACGGTTTCACGGTTTCGATAATGAAAATAGCAGCGTCTTTTTCCCCTAGCCAGTCTAGGTAATAGACTCGTCATAGGCATGGGTTGTTGTTTGAATGCATCCACCCACCTACCGGTTGTCGTCTCTTCATCGATCAGCGTCATTCATTGAATGGATAACCAGGTAGGAGCAGAAGCAGCAACGGCCAAATACTGCCGTTGGCTCTCCTATCCAGCGGAGGTGTAAGTATGATGTTGAGTTACCTCACGTTGCACCGCACTCACCCGCTTAGCATATCGAGCTCACTCTGCTGGTTCGTTACTATACTCGTCATGATACATATTTTTCCACTCGACTGTGCTACGCTTACTCACGCTCCCCACCCATTGCAGAAAGCCCCCCCCCCCCAGTTCAAGTTGTGCCATGTAAGCCAGATAGTAAAACACCATCGCGTGTGCTTTATTTAATTTTCTAAAAATATAAACACGCATTAAACCCTTCATTTGAAAAAAAAAGAGTACCACCAAGTCAATCACAGATAAATAGATAGTTAGAGCTTGTCGTTTGTGGTGGCTGCTCGCAGATAACGGCAACGATGACCAAAATCGATATGAACGAAACGAACACACGGTACCAATGCAACGTTCCCATGTCGAATTATCATCATTTTGCCCAAATTGTGTACACACAGGTGCCGCCGCTTGCTCGTGGAGATAGCTTACAACTCAATCAGTCGTCGTTATCGGTGGATATTTTGGAGTTTTTCCGGCTAGGGGAGTGGCTGGTTTGCTTGAAATCCGATTTGAAGTGAAACCAGTTCAAAGGCCTTTGTCGCATCGCCACTTCTAAGCCTTAGAAAGTTCAGAGGGACAAAATAATTGAACAGACGGGGTTTCTGAAAACCAAAATTAGCGGAATTCTGAAAACTCTTAATTGAATTACTGACAGAACCAAGGACAGAACATAACTATTGTCGAAATTCTGAGGAAATGTCTGTATAAATTGTTGGAATTTCCAAGATTTTTTCATGAAATATTAAATAGAATCCTTTCGACGGGTTTCTTGCGTAAATTTAGCAAAATTTATGTAAATAATTTTTGGGCCAATTCTTAACATGTAAACGCCCAAGGTATCCCATATCTAAAATCTTCCAAACAAGTGACTATCAACTAACATTGTCAGATGAAATAAACACAGGTTTACAAAAAAAATAGCGAAAATTGTACACAGTGATGGCTATTAGCAGGCGTAGGCTATTATCTCCAGAAATTTCGTGAAAATCCTGAGAGAAATTGCGAGAGAATTTCTCAAGCAATCACTGTAAGAAAGAATACCAGTAGGACGTTCTGGGAGAATCTTGAAACCGAGAGAAAATACCGTGGAGGTGTTTCGGGAAAATGCTTGGTGAAATCCAGGGAGAGATTTCAAAATATATCACAGAATGAATCCTTCTTGGAAGAATTTGTGAAAGAATTCCGAGAACAATGTTTGGCGGAGTCCAGGTAACAATCCCTAAGAAATCACAGGAATTTTTCTTGGAGGACTTCTAACAGAATCTTAATGTAATAACAGGCGAAATACTGGCCTTTAAAAGAACCTCGATTTCCTTTTGAAAGGACCCTGGGAGGAATCCCTAGTGAAATCCCGGAAGCAGTATTGAAAGGAATTTCTGACGTGTTCTCGAGAAGAATCTCTGCAGGAACCCCCAGAAAAACTCCGGGATGAATCCCAGAAAAATCTCTGTAGGGATCTCATAAGGAAAACCGAAATGAATCCTTGGGGAAATTATACAAATCCAGAAGGAATCCCAAACGAAAGTTCTGGAAAGAATTCCTGAGATGAAGAATAGAAACAGTCCCGGAATAAATCTCTTTGGGAAGCGTGACATGAAATGTAGGTTTACGCCAGATGTGTATAGTTCCTTGCAGAAATAGACAAAAAATAATAAAAAAGATTATCTTTGAAGAAGACACAAAAACTCTGTGTCGAAACGTTGGGCAATAATTAAAACTTGTTTTCCCACATTGAAGCTACGCATGTTTGAATTCTAGACTAAACTGATCAGTTGACTCGCCAAAAGACTCAGAAGATTGTTTGCATCACACCGGAAAAAAACCCTTTAAAGAATTCCAGATAGAATCCCGGAAGATATACTTTGAAGAATTCTGTTTTCACGAAAATAATGAAGGTCTATAGTGTAGAAAAATTCTTTAATGAAGTTACTCAACATCCGATAATTTTAAAATTTTTTATATTAGCACATCTGTCATTACATTCTGATACGTTGTGATACAAGACAACTCTAAACAAGTGAAGTAGATGATAACTACTTTCAAATAATAAAAAATAGACATTCTGATGACATTGCGGCTCCGGCCTTATTTGTTGTGAATGTTATTTCAAATATTTCAGCAAAGCTTACAAATGGTGTATCCAAAATTCTCTACTTCGCACTGCACTGTATATCTCTAATGTACTTTACCAGTTATGCCTTGTTACACCCACCTATAATCTTTTTCTCCTTTATCCCACAAGAAGGCATAACTCCACCAAACTCCCATAAATCAACAGCTAAACTTTTTAATTATCAACGATATCTTACGCTTCCGTTGTTGTTGGGGGTTGGCTACTGTCCCTTCGAGGCAAACAACGAAAGAAGGGTACCTACGACCAATGCCCGTTACAACACACCGGCACCGCCATGTAATCCGTAGCATCGCATCGTTGCGTTGTCGCTCAGTGAGACAACTTACGTGTGTAAGGAAGCGACCGAGACCGACGACCATCTGTTCAAATTAACCTCTGTTGACCCCCTCTGCTGCTGCTGAGCTCTAGTAGTGTAGTACCGACCCGACATACTTACCTTGCCGCTTGGGGCTAGTGGCGGCGGCGGCGACGACGGCGACTGGTATCGTCCGATGCAGAAAGAAAGAACCGCAAAATATGAAGATAGGTACCTACCAACTTGCATAAGGATGTATCTCATGGTCACGGTAGAACAGCAGCAGATGGTAGAATTGGTGTTATAGGCTGAACAACAAGCAGTTGTTATGATGCATCATTAAGTTAAGCCACAAATTTGGTGGTACATGTTTGTAATATTACACTGCCATATGCTAAGTAATGAATTAACAGGACTCGGCAGAACTCCCTGAAAGAATAATTAAAGAACTTCCGTAAAAAACGAGAAGAATCTTTGGAGGGATTCTGGCACGATTACCTAAAAGAATCCCGCAAGATTCTCAAGATTCACAGGAATTTTTGAAAGAATACACGTTGGAATCCCTACAGCAATCCTAGCAGGACCCTTTAAAGAGTCCTTTACGAAATACCAGAAAGGATCTTTGAAAGAACTCCAGCAGTAATTCCTTAAGGAATGCTGACTAGAACACTTAAAAGAAACTTTTCAAGATTTTCCAAACTAATCCCGGTAGAAATTTCTGAAGGAATCCCGGGAAGATTTCCTGAAAGAATTCTGGCATGCATATCTGGTATGCAATTCTGACAGGAATCTCAGCTGAAACCTTGGTAGGAATCCCTGAAATAATCACAGAAGAAATCCCGGGAGAAGTTACTGCATAAATCCCGAGAGGAATGCTTGAAAAACTCCCGAGAAACCAGCAAGGATCTCGGCACGTATACCTGAAAGAATTCCACTAGGATTCCCTGAATACATTTCGACAGAACACTTTAAAAGTATACTAGTTAGGCTGTCCCAAAAAAATCGATGTTCGAAAAGTCAAGGTGCTCAACCCTTAAATGAAAGATATGCATATTTGAACCATTTTTGTAGAACATTTAGATTTTCTAAAAAAACATTTTGAGGTTCCGCTAGGGCGATTTTTAAAAAATGGCCATTTTTCATGAAAAGTCTCAAAAAAATCATATTTTTGTAATATTTTTTTCAACTCTTGAATTTTTTCAATATGTTTTATTTTTCTTTAGACCTCTAGGCATTCTTAGAGGGGATAAGTTTTTGAAATATTGTATTTATATTGACAGCAGAACCGTGTTTGTGCTGATGAAAGGACTATTTTTTGAGAAATTTTCCTCTGAATTTGAGATAAAAATACATGCACGATTTTTTATTTTCAACCATGAAAAAATTAAGCTGGTAGTACTATTTGTATGCGTCATTTCTCTAAAAAAAAAAATTAAAATATCTTGTCTAGAAGCTGAGATATTACGCTTTAAGTGAATGGACAATATTTCAGATTTTTTGCAAATATTTGTATATTGGATATTGTAAGGTCTTTGTGACACTCCAAGGTACGTATATTAAAAGAAGTGAGGCTAAAAAAAGCGACTTTCCTTATTGGAAGGTCAAGCTAGTTTAAACATTGATCTTTTATTCTGCGGTGATTGGCAGTAGATTCATGAAGAACTTTTATCTGAATAACTACAAGAATGACGGGTAGCAACGCATTAATTTCGATATTATGTCGTGGAATTCTCGACTATTACACCCTTTTCTGAAGTAGCAAAAACCATTCCATGCGGAGATAACATAATAGTGATAAAATCAATAAAAATAACTAAGTTAAGTCAAGACTGATTTTAAAAACTTAGAAAATAATAGACAATAATAGGCTTTCGAGGAAATACGCGATCTTATGATTCCTAAATGTTTATTTCTTTGGTGAATTGAGCTAATATTTTAACACAAAATTGCTGCTCGATCAGTTTCGCACTTACGCCCACACATGTGAGCAGAAATGTTTTGTATTTCTTATAAGCAAAATTCTTCATCGTGTCGGTTTCGTACCAAAATTTGAGTTAAATTCATCAAAGGAATTCAAAAATGATGACTAGTCTAATCTTTTTTACTTTAAAATTGACATTTTTGTAATTTATATGTGTATGTACATATTCTATCCAAATTATTTTTAATTGTATTTAATTGAGAAATAACACAGATATTAAGAAAAATAAATATATATTGATTCTGCAATTTATGAGAATCAGAAATTCGCGTATTTCTACAAAGGCCTTATTTTGTCTATAATATTTCAAGTTCAAGTCTTCTGTAAAATCATGACTTAACTATGTTTTTTTTATTTTATCAATATCATATAATCTCTGCATGGAATGGTCATTCCTATTTCAGAAAAAAGGAGCGCAGTAGTCTGGAATTCCACGACGTAATCTCAAACTAAATGAGTTGCTACCAGTAACCACGATACCCGTCATATTTGTAGTTATTCAGATTAATGCTCCTCATGAATCTACTGCCAACCAGCCCAGGATAAAAGATTCATGTTCAAACTAGATTTACCATCCAACAATGAAAGCTGTTTTTTAACTTTTTATTTAAATATACGAACATTGGAGTGTCATAAAAACCTTACAATATTCCAAATGTACGAAGTTCTGCAAAAACTAAAATCCTAATATCTCAGCTTCTACACTAGATATTTTAAATCTTTTTTTAGAGAAATGACGCATACAAATAGTTCTATCAGATAAAACTTTCAAAATTGAAAATAAAAAACCGTGCATGTATTTTTTTCTCAAATTTAGATGAAAAATTCTCAAAAAAATAGTCCTTTTATCAACATAAAAATAACTGTTCTGCCGCCAATATAAATACAATATTTCAAAAACTTATCCCCTTCAAGAATGCCTAGAGGTCCATAGAAAAATACAAAAATATTGTAAAAAAATCAGAAGTTGAAAAAATATTACGAAAAAATGATTTTTTTGAGACTTTTCATGAAAAATGGCCATTTTTCAAAAAATCGCCCTAGCGGAACCTCTAAATGGTTTTTTTAGAAAATCGAAATGTTCTACAAAAATGCTTTAAATATGCATTTAAGGATTGAGCACCTTGACTTTTCGAACATCGATTTTTTTTTTGGACAGTCTAATACTAGTATGAGTCTGTGAAGATATTCCAGCAGAAATGTATGAAAGAATGCTGGCTAGAATTTCAGAAAGAATTCATTCAGGATTTTCTCAGGCAACTTTGGTTGAAATCCATGAAGTTATTCTTAAAGGAATCCCGAAAAGAATACTTGATGGAATCCTTAGAGGGATCATGATAAGAATACCGGCTGTAAGCTGAACAGGAATTCCTGTAAGAACCATAGAAGATGTCTCGGATGGAATTATTGAATAAATCCCTTAAAAAATGGTGAAGCTTTTTTTATCTGTATTAACGAGATTTTTAGCCTTAGGCTAGTTCATCTCGGGACCCACGCTTCACTTCCCTTCCGATGGAAGAACTCACATTTTGCGAGTTTGTCAGGAGTGGGATTCGTTCCCAGGTCCTTGGCGTGATAGTCAAGTGTTCTAACCATCACACCAGGTCCGCTCCACGATGGTGAAGAATTTTTGAAAGAATCCCATCAGAAATTCCGACATGAAAATCTAGGATTTCCTGAAAAAATCTCGACAGAAATCTATATTTTTTCATATTTTTTTCGGAAATCACAACAGGAATCTCTGAAGAAATGCAGAAAAGAATAACTAAAATAATCGTTTCAGGATTTTCCAAAGCAACCCCCGAAAAATCCCTGAAGAGAACCCAGGAGCAGTCTGTATAGCAATTCCGAAAGCCATATCTGAAGGAATCCTGAGGGAAACCTGGGAAGATTCTCGAAAGGAATGCCTTAATAAATCCCAGAAAGAATTCCTGAAGGTATCTCGAGAAAATTTCATCTCATATAATTTCATCTCAATTCTTCACCCTACTCTCTAGCCTCTATCTTACTGTCTTTTCTTCCCTCCATCCCTACGCTTTATCATAACCCTGAACCCTACCATATGCCCTACCGTCTATCCTACTCTCTACGCTAACCTCCTACTCCACCCCCTCTACACTTTGCTTCACCCAAAACCTCTACCCGACCGTCTGTGCCACCGTTTACCCTACCCGCTACCCTACCGTCTACCCTGACTCTCTACCTCACCCTCTACCCTTACACTCATCAAGCCCGATCGATAGATACCCATATTGCATGGTATTATAGCTCAAACAATCATTCTGTGGCCGCCATCTTGGATTCAAAATGGCGTCAAATATCGATTTTTAGCTTCTACACATCAAGCCCGATCAATAGATACCCATATTGCATGGTATCATAGCTCAAACTACCATTCGAAGGCCGCCATCTTGGATATGGCCGCCATCTTGGATTTTAAAATGGCGTCGGATATTCATTTTTGAGTTCTACTCATGAAGCCCGATCGATAGATACCCATATTGCATAGTATCCGAAACAGCATTGCCGATAAATAGCATACATTCTGGAGTTTTGGCCGCAATTTCGGAAACTAAGCCGCCATCCTGAATTCCAATACCCCTACAAACATCTCCACATAATAAGGAATGTGTATGCCAAATTTGATTGTAATTTTTTACACATACACATACAGCATCGTTTACGCCACCTAGTGAACCAGTTACAAACTGTATTGTCAACTATGAGCAAGGTATGAATGTGGAGAACATCTTCTCTGAAGAAAGTATTCTAGAATTTTGCATAATTCTGGAGATATTCCTGAGCAGACGAGAATATCTAAATCAATTCTCAAATCGAACCATTTTTGCTGTCATAGCTCGATGTGATTTTGATGTGTTATTCAAAAATTTCAAGAATATCACACCAAAAACACTTGTTTACAAAATAAAACGAAAGTCGTGAACTTCTGCCAACGACCAAAATTTTTGAAGCACAATTTAGCACTGATTTCGAAACCGTGCTTCAAAAAAAAAAATTAAGTAGAGCAGTTTTTTTAGTTTTAGCTCAATATCGAGTTTCACAATTTTTAAAAATATGGAATTTATTAAAATTCAAATATCTTGCGTTTTGTTCAACCAATTTCAAATCTTTTTCCATAAATTAAAAGCTGACTACAATACCATTCAATCATCTGAATGCAGGTTTGCGTCAAATTGATGAAACTCAAGGTATTGACGAGTTTTAGGAACGATCTCCTTAAATTTTAGCCAAATTTCCAAAAATATATGAAGAAATGTATTTTTTTTTTCAATATATGAAAAAAACAATCTTAAAATTTCTTTCTCAACGTTTATTTGACATATCATATGTAGGCGAAATACAGTAAAAAATTCAGCTCAATCGGAGCGTTGGTTACGGAGAATGAGATGTGTGAAGTGAGCGACGTTGCTTAAAAATAGAACAAACATCTATTTCAAATCATCAACCTTGTATGGAAAGTCGAAAAAATTTCCGCTCTACTGTAATTTTTTTCCTTCGCGTTTTCGAACTCAGAGCACGATTCTACAAAAAAGAAATGATCATCAGCTTACCGAGTTCAAAAATGCTGTAAACTAGTGTAATTCAAAGTGAATGATATCAGCTTCTGTTCTTGTCGAAATATCTGAAAATTTCTACATAAGAACACATTTAGCTCTTCTGCACGAAATGGAATACATACACCCATACAGATGGCTCAATATTAGTGAAATGCCATGTGCCTTTTACTGAGCTGGGAAAACGAAGTATCTCATGCTCTTGCTGCCATGATATTCATATTCATAACAGTGAGCCGCAATTGAGTGGTAAGCATCGCCGCATGTGAATCCTAAGGTCGTAGGTTCGATGCTGAATGTTGGTAATTTTTTTTTTCAAGAAAAAGTTCGACAACTCTTGTCTGCTATTGTTTTGATCTTGTAATATCTTAACGAGCTATTATTGAGCACTTCTCCATACTAGATTTTGATATTATTTCTGATGTTTTACCTCTTAGCTCAATCTATTGGTTTGATTGATTGATCAGTTTTTGTTCTTCAGTAATTCAATTATGAATAACTGAATGTGTTATTCGTTAGATTTTCTCACCTACTCGGATTCACATCAAAAGGACTGTCCTATTCATAGGGTGCTGGGCGGATATGGGTAAACTACCGATCAGCAAATATGATGGTATATAGGAGGCTTTGTCAATTTCCGAAAGAACTATTTGCTATCAAGAATTAATCTGATTAAGCGTGAAACGAGTATTTTTTTTTTCGAAAACTCGTAATTTTCTTCAACAGAAGAAAGTATTGAGTTCTTTCAACAGCACCCACCAACACATCATAAAACCCTTTGTGTTCCCTCAGCGCTCCACTGCATACAATCCAACCAACATTGAACTCGTTCAAGGCTAGCTGGATAGCCCTCGTCTCATCCGTTGTGGGTAAGCCGATTGCAGCACACAACACTTCATGTCTGCCTTCAGCACATACTGACGGGGAACAGGGAATAACGAATCTCAATCGTAAACACCACACCAAGCAAAGCCAACTTTATAGAGTTGCAACAGCAGGTTTGAGCCTCTTTGAATAAAGGGTAATCTTTAGTGTTTTCGTTGTCGTTAAAAGGTCTTACAATCTTCTCGATAGCGCGATGGTCCCTCATGCGCCCGGGTTGGACAAGTATACCACACCGGCACCGCACAACAATTAGAGCTATTCTTCAGCTCCGGTCCCGTCCGTCAGTGTTGCGAATACTCACTTGCAAGAGTGATACTCATTTGCTTCTATCTCAGTCCAGAAGCATGCTATCAAAAAATGATGTTAAAAGGGCTTTTAGATTGTAGTTTAATCTAAAAGTTTGCCGAATAAAGTAAAGGTCGCAGACGCATACCAAAGTTGTGAGAGAGCTGTGAGTACGAGGTGAGTAAAATTCGTGTAATTTATACTCACCGTGTACTCACAGCTCTCTCACGGTTTTGGCATGCGTCTGAGACCTTTACTTTATTCGGCAAACTTTTAGATTAAACTACAATCTAAAACCCCTTCAAACATCATTTTTTGATAGCATGCTTCTGGACTGAGATAGAAGCAAGTGAGTATAATTTTTTGCTAGTGAGTATTCGCAACACTGCCGTCCGTCCGTTCGTTGGTTCGTTCGTTCGTCCGTCCGTCATGACGGACTAAAGACTCAAAAGTTCATCAACACTGCGCGCAGCATGTGGAGAACGAACAACGAAAGGAGAAATAAACAAAAAATAAAGATAGGTACCTACCTACATACGGCACACATGGTTGAAACCAAACTGGAATAAGGTAGGGGATCCCGAACAGGATCATTACTAATAATATCATCAAAAATATATCAAATCTTATTTTTGAAAAATTTATTTTGATAATATTTTAAAAGTTTGATATTTACTTGTTCTGATAGTTTGCATACACTGTCAGTAACTCCATTAGCTATCGATGTTATATAAAAAATACATATTTTTTGTTATAAAATCATTCTCTCAAAATATGTTAATCGCATGACTTAGTAGAATTTCGATAACTCGATCAGTTTTATAAAACTAAATTGTTATGAACAAGTTCATAATATCAAAATCAGTTAACATTTGTTCATCTCTTCCCATTCGGGACTATGCGCCGGTGGAGCCCGGAGCGTGAGTTCCCGTGGAGGAACTGAACCGAACCGGACTGGGCCGGACGATGATGGCGCGGTCAGTAGTGTGGTTATTGAAACATGACGAAAGTTGCTTCTTCCCGCTGACGCTGGCTGGTGCACATCAACGCAAGAAGCCGATACCCTACTACTTGTGGCTGCGCAACTGGTTTTCCCGGTTCCTCTGGATCCCCGTTGAGGAGCAGAGTAGGAGCAGGAGTAGAGAATCTTGCTCTAGAACAGCACCTTCGGCGTCCGTTCGAGTCTGGGCCGGTGTGGTGGCGTTGTTGTTGTTGTTATTGCTGCGCGATGCGGGTGATGACTTTTGCATTTTTTCGCGATCCGAGATCAACGCTCGCTACGAAATTGGCACAAAGAAACGTTTTCGGTACCGCCGCCGCTGGGCCGTGGACGATGAACTTGGTCCCATAAATCATAGCGCGGTTTGCCGAAATAGATTACACTTGATCACTCTGGTGATGGCGGTTGCCGACAAGAATTCTTAACATCAAATGAAGGGACGTCAGTAATAATAACTCCATTTCTCAATACATTAATTGTGAAAAGTAGTTATTTTACCTTTTCAACAAAAACGTATTTAGGGGTCAAATAAGAAGAGCTTAGATTGCTTTTGCTGATTGGTAGAACAAGTTTACCACAAAGATCACAAGATTTAGTAGGAGATGCGTGTTGGATCATGTTTACCGTGCATGGCAGTTATATTTGCACTTTACTCTTCTTACAATCTTGGTTATATCATAAATATGATTCTAAAACATACAAGAACAGATGCTTTTTTCCATTATAAAAAAAAACAACATGGAACGAGCTCACCCTCTGCTAAATATTTAAACGCAAAAGGATAAACGTACTTGCTGCGGCTCTCTCGGCTCTCTGATTTATTGTTGTACGCAAGAACGAATATTGGAGCAGATTTTCCTCAAAGTTGAAAGGAAGTGTTAGTGTATTTTCGTTTCTGAAGCGTTTCTCAATCTGCAGGTTGTATGTGACGTCCTAGTAATTGATTGTTTCGAATCTGATTGTTGGTGGGTCGCATAGAGGTCCAATTTTGAGAAAAGCTGGCAGAAACTCAATTTTTGAACATGTCTTATATGTAATACAGTATATTGAGCATTCATCCATAATACCAGGAGCACTAACTGGCATTTAAAAAAAATGGATACATTGATTTTGTATTTTGCTGATGGAAAAAGTGCTGAATTTTTGATAAAGAACACAAACAAGTTCAACCACTTCAAAAGTCTATTGATATAAGTAATACAATTGCTTTCAAAAGTTTAGTTTTAAGTTCTTGTGTATATCAGACATCTGCAATGGAGCAAGAAATCAAAATAAGACTTTTGGCTTCAAAATTGACATTACATGTCATTAGTACGAAAAATTCTTACAGTTTAAATTCAAAATGTCTTACAAATCGCTCCCCGCTACTCCCCGCGGGGAGATTCCGTTAAAATGCTCGTTTATGTATGCAGGATCGGTTAAAGAAAAATGCAACTGCCAAAAGCTGCTAAAACAATAGCGCCATGATGATATGTGTGTAGTAAAATTGTATGAAAAACATCAATAATAATAATATTTTGTTTGGATTTTGTTCGAAGAAATCGTAAAAAAATGAAATGCCGTTAAAAAGAAAATGAGCGCTAAATTATGTTTCATATATGTTAAAATAGCATATATGCTAAAAATAGCAGACTACTATGATTTGGCAATTTTTGCCAGGTATTTTCAAATCTGGACCACTGTGGGTCGTGACAATTGTGTCACATACAGCAATTCAATGGGTCGTATGAATTAAAAGAAATCAATTTGAATTTACTGCATTTTCGGTATGCAAGACTTGTGGACAGTTTATTTCATATCTAGGCAGTGTTATTACATTAAAATCTGAAGTTGCCTTTCAAAAAATCTATCATTATTTTTTTCATATCTGTAATGTTTTTATACAGAAATCTGTACGCTAAACTGCGAGATAAGATTCTGTTAGATTACAGAATAATCTGTACATGTAAGTGGCATCCCAGCTTGTGGAATATGTTTACGAATAAAAATGATTTTTAAAATGTACGACTTTCGAACATACTGCAAACATAGCATTCGGTATGAATAAAAGTAGTATTTGATGCATGTTTTGAGTACTTAATAGTTGATTCTTGGAATGCCGATGACAATTTTCTCTCGTGATTTCTCTCGGGGCACTTCCTAGAATTTATTCAAGTTTTTTTTTCCTGGAGGTTTGTAGTAGTTTTTTTTTGCATTTTTATAGGATTTTCTCCGCGAATACGTTCAAAGGTTTTTCCAGATTTACTCCCAGAGTTCTTTCCAGAGGTTTTTTTTTTCAGCGTTTCTTCTGGAATTTAGTTTTTCGCGGAATCTCCGAGACTTGTTCCTGAGATTTCTACCAGAAAACGTGTCTGCATCTAGGATTTCTGCAGGATTTTTTACGAGCTCTCTGCAGGACTACCCTACGGGATGTTTTACAGAGGCTTTCCCAGTACGCTCCCAAAGTTTCACCAGGATTCCGATATTTCTCTGGGAATTTCTATCACGGAATTGTGTAGGCCATCTGAAGAGATACTTCGAGAAAAACTCCTGGGAAAAAAATCATGCAACGACTCCTGGAGCGACTAGTAGAATATATTTAAAAGAAACACTCGAAATCCCGGGACAATTTTTGGTAGAGATTCCTGCCAGAACTCTGTGAGTGTGAGTGCGGGAAAATTTCTTTTAAATTATTGGCAACAACTACGTGGAAAAGTCTGAAAAATACGCTCCAAAAAATGCGACAGAACTTCATAAGAAATATTAATAATATATAATAATGTATCTTCTGCAGAAATCCAAAAAAAAAAACAAACTGTGGAAGAAACCCTGAAAAAAATATTGAAAGGAAGTCCATGATAAACTACAACAAAATCTGAGAGACACCCCGGGACCCAAGCAACACACACGGTTACAAAACAGTGACGGCAGCGTATGTAAGGGTTGCGCAATAAGTCACAATGATTTCTGTGCGACCCTTACATACGCTGCCGTTACTGTTTTGTAACCATGTGTGTTGCTTGGGGAGCAGTTCCGAGAATAATGTTTCAAGAGAATTCCCGGGAGAAACTCTTATAGAAATCTGAATATTCCTGGAGAAACTGTAGAAGAAAGATTACGAAAATTTCTTGAAAAATCACTTTACGTACTTCGGAAGAAATCCCTAGGAACGGGAAGAAATCTCTGGAGGAACTCCTTCAGAAAACTTGTGAAAAATTCCTAAAGAAATCCTTGGGGAAAGTAAAGTAGAAATTCCAGAAAAAAAAAACTCTTGCAGAAGTTCTGGGAAAAAACGCAGGAAGAACTCCTGATGAAATCCCGAGCTTTTACCAAGGTTTTATCTCTAGGAAGTCCAGGAGTTTCTGTCAGCAGCTTTCCTGATTTTTTTCCAATGTCCCTCTTAGGATTTCTATTGTTTCCAATCGTAAGTTCTCCCTGATTTTATCCCAAAGGTTCTCTCAGGGATTTTACCTAGAGTTGTTCCAAGGATTTCTTTTATACATTTACTTGTGGTATTCTTTCCAGTATTTATTTCGAAATTTCCACCAGACCTAGTCTGGAATTTTCCTACAGTTTTTTTTTTCATATTTTTTTCGGGGATTTCTACTACAGCTTATCTAGAGATTTCTACAGGAGTAACTTCTAAGATTCTGATTTTCATCATATCAACTTTGGAATTTTTCTGCATTTTCTTCAAGGTTTTTCAAAGTTCCCGTAACGTGGGTAGATCACCTTAGAATAGTGCGTTGCGGCGTAAGATCTACTAAACTAAATTCTGATCTTGAAATTTTCCTGCCTAAAGTAATCAGGCAGTAGTTTACAAATACTCCAAGATCAAAGTTTGATGCACTTGTTTAATGTTTATGTAATATTTTTGTTTCAATTTAGCTGCTAATCAACGTTTTATTTCAGCAGGATTCAGATTCTCAACCGGAAAATCAATTAACCCAAATAAATGCCATTAAGATGATGATGAAACCAGGGCGTATTGGGCAGATAACTAATTCGAAGCTGTCTACTAATGGTGTGTCTGAACGTTGAAGGATTGCGTCAGTCTTGTCGAGAAGTCAGAGATAAGTCTCCAATCTTTGTGTTTTGGTATCCGACAATCCTCAAAACTGTGGTCTAGTGCTGTACTACCTACGAAATCTGTGCGACTTGCTTAATGCTTATGTTTACTTTTTCAGTGGTAACCAGACAAATGATTAAACCATGACAATTTCTCATACGCTTTTTCGCCAAGGAAAGCATCCCATTAAACCCTATCCAATTTCCAACTCCAGATATCTATGAAGTGGGCCAAGTTCTTAGACATATTCTGAGTAGATATCTAATCAACATTTCCTCCCCATCCCCGCTGATCGTAAGGACCTGGCCAGGTGTCGAGAGTTCGTTAAATGAAAGGTTTGTCAAGTCCCAGGCAACTTTTCTGGCGCACAGAGACAGCCACCCCAGGATGTGTACGGTCGGCTATGCTATGCTATGCTATTTTCTCCAAGGTTTTTCAAAGGTGCTAATAATTTCTACTTTCTCCAGAGCTCCAGAGCTTTTTAAAGGAGTTCCTTCAGAGATTTTTCATTTTGTTTTTTCTTGAGATTACGCTTCAAAGTTTTATTTATTTCCGCTTGAGTTTATTTTGGGATTTCTACAAAAAAAAAAATCCAGAGCTTTTACTGCAGATTTATTTCATAAAAATTGCGGGATTCAACCCCACGTTCATCTCGAGAATCCTGAGAGGATTCCTCGTAATATCACTTTGCTGAAGTTTTTCGATTATTTTTCCAAACATTTTCCTTGGTTTCTAAAGTTACTTTCGGGTTTTCTTGCGAAGAGTCCTTTAATTTTTTTTTCGGGTTTGCCGGGAGTTCCGGCCCCGTTATCTTCTTCCTGGGTTCAATCCCTGGCTCGTCCCTTTCCTCCTACTTTTTATCTTTCTGTATACTTTTTTTTCTATATTCTTCCCTACATATACATCTCATGTACAGTGTCGGACAAAACAATGAGACCACCGGTCCTATTTCATACACATTGGCCAAGTTTGACGATATGGTACTCGGTTTCTAGTTAATCGATTTGGCTGAATTTTTTTCAGCCGACATGGATTTACGAAAATTTTTATTTGTACTAAATTCTGTTCACTACTTCCAAAGTTACAGATATACGGTTCTACAAAACAATAACCAGATTTTTATGATGGTTATTTGGGTTCAATTCAATTAAAATGTTCTCAAGTTTAAATGGCATCCTTAATTTTAGTATTAGTAGGCTCAGTGTACCAGTTATGGCTATAGTACCTCAAATTCGCCATAGTTTTAATAATTATGTCCATAACTGATACAGGGTTCCTATCATTGGCACACGCCATAATAAATTCTAGAAGTAGTTTTGACTCGGTTTCTATATTTTTCCTGTAAAGTATGAAAACTAATCTATCATTAGACACATTGATGACATTCGTCGGTCTTCTTCTTGTTGTAGAAATAGTATTGCTTAGGTAGTGCGATAACTGGTACAGGCACCCCATGTCAATCATCAAACATCAGGTACTCTGATATATACTTTGATAATAGCAATCTGGTCCTATTATTTTGTCGTTTTGTATATCTGTAGCTTTTGAAGTAGTGAACAGAACTCAATCAATTAAATACGAACCCAAATTCACGTAACTCCATGGCGACTGTTCGACTTTCAGCCAAATCGGTTCACAAGAAACCGAGAATCACATCGTCAAACTTGTATGAAAAATGGCTGGTGGTTTTATTGTTTTGTGCGACATTGTATAAACGTCTGTTCATAACCATCGCGAGTACCAGAAACGGATTGAAAAAAGCTATTTCTCGTCCTTCTAACTTCCACAGCACAGTGTCAATCTATATCATATAATGTCTACAAGTTATGCAACAAAGCGAACTGTGTCGCTTCAGAGTAATCTTCACACTATCTATCACTTTACGCCTGGCATCCACGCACCAATGCATGAATCCATATGCCAAAAGTAAATATTTCCTAACAACACTCCGACATCTGCATGATTTTGTGCAGGCAAAGAGGACTCAACGGTCTGTTGGCAACAAGCGATTGCAATCATGATTTCTTTTCCCATTCCCACTTTGAACTACAACCTGACCATTGTCGCTTAAAAATAGAGGATCATCAATACTCACTCACTGAAGATGCCTGTTGGTTCCAAGAAGCTATACTACCCGCCACGATTCCATATATTGTTCACCCTAAATAAGGATGGAAAATAGAATAAACCTAGAATTAGGTTGTGGGTACGAGTTGCAGTTTCAAAGAGAATTAGGGGGGTCATAACAAGTGTTTTGCGCCTCAAAGGCCTTAAATTATCACATTTTAGGGATATGCTATAATTTTTGGGGGTGCTGTAATATTCAATATGAGTGTTGCAATATGCGCTTCAATATTTATGGTGGGGATTGTATCTCATTGGTTCCTTGTGTAAGTGTAGCTGGTGTGGCGATACTAGAGTAGCAACTACTGGCGGTAAATCAATTTTCAAATTTTCAATAAACGTTCCTCCTCGTTATCTTCTAGGAGGTGCTGCAGTAATTCCTTTAAAGATATCTGGGACCATCCTTACGATGAGTAAAAAGATTTCTTCAGCAGTTTTCCAGTAAATTACAGAAAGAAGCCCGGGAAAAAGACTAAGAGAAATCCTGGAGAAATCTTGGAAGGCATCCAGGTGCAACTCTACGAGAAACTTCAGAAGATCGTGGAAGGAACTGTTGGATGAATTCTAAGAAAAACTCGAGACAAACCTGCAAAAATCCATTTCAAAAGTCTCTCAAATGTTTTCATCAGGTATTCCGGTATGAACTTAGTGAGGATCTCTTTCAGGAATCTTGAACTTCGGAAGAAACCCAGTAAGGAACTTTAGGGACGTCGACGAAATATTATTATTTATTTTTAGAAATTCAGTGGAAATATTAGAAAAAAGTCAAGGTGGAACTCAGGTTGCAATCCCATCACAAGGAAATCACTAGTTCTTAGAAGGAACTTGCAACCTCGCGATGAACAGCGAATGATGACTGGCGGCCTATCCTTGGCTAAAATGCACATAAATCAAGAAAAATCTCGGAGAGAACTCCGAGACAATTTCCCGCAGAAGTCTTGAGAGGAACTTCAGGAGGAATCCAGTGAAAAACTCCTGTAGAAGTCCCATGACATGGAATCCTGACAAGAATCTCGAAATTTCTCTTAGAGAACTTCGAACTTTTGGAGAAAATATCGGAAGAACTTTTGAAAGGAATCCTTAAGAAATTGCCGAGATTAACCTCAAAAAAAAAACTTTGGGAGAAATTCCGGAAATTCAATGAATTATCTAGGATCCTTAAGTAATTTCTTTACGTAATTTCAGATATTTCTCCATTAGTTCCATTGGGAATATCTCCAGGTATTTCTCCTCACGGAATGCCTCCAGATGCTCTGAACTAAGTTTGAAAAGTCTCACATTGTAACTCTTCACCTACAAACGTCTGCCCTAACTTCCATTTAATGCCACTTGCATGAAATATGCATAGATGAGATATCGCTAACGCGTTGTGTATACATACTTATTCATGCCATATTTCATTAAGCTCACAGCTGGTTCCGACCGCACACACCGGCGTGGCGACCAATGATTGAAAAATCGGCTTTTTCGAGTAGTGGGTTGTATTCACCGGTTTTTTCTTCCCGCTGTCTAGGTACAAGTGACGTCGAGTCGTTGAGGATGTTCGAGCACAGCTTCTTTCTTTAGTCGGTTCTTTTTTTTTCTCAACGGTATCGATGGTTGGTCAAACATGAATCGCGTGTACATTATTTCGACGCTTTCGCATCATCCGCAATCACACCGGGCAGGGTGAGCACTGCCCACTGGTTTCAGTCAATGTTATTCCAGATAAATATTTACCAATGTGTCATAAGTGCAAGTATTTGGGTTGGGAAGAGTGGAGCTCTATCCGGTCTTAATTTTTCGAGTGTGGTTATGATGGCTCTCGAGCAAAGAAGATCATTTAAACACTGTTTCATTCTTTCATTCAGTCGAATCACAGTCGTCAAAATCACCACTCAATTAATAAGCCATGAAAACTAATTCCGATTTGATTTCTTCTCTCCCACAGGTAAGCCGATTCGTGCAGTGCTCAAAAGCAATCAAAATGGAACGGTGCGGTGTGGAGTGCCCACATGGCCACGAACAACGCAACGTGATCAATCCGGTTGCCTCTTCTGCCCCCAGGGACGACCGTAATCTCGGCGGGGCCATGGTTTGTGTTTTTTTTTTTCTCATGAAACGTGCCAGTCGTCGATTGGGTCTGAATTCTCAGCAGTGAATTGAATTGAACTACATCATACCTAGTCCTGATTATTATTAAACAATTTTCAATCACTCGCATGCTTCAGGAGTTGTTCGCTGGAAAATTGAAATCAGGAATCAGAAGTAGGTACTAGGTACTATTTGTGATTAGAACTAGTTTTTAAAAGTGAAACATCTCGATTTGTACTTTCACTTCCGTCAAATAAGAAATCGGCAAAAGGAAAGAACTTTTTATGTAGAGAAATCGGCAGACAGACTTCCCATCATCGAACGTCGAGACAGGGAGTATATAGCTTTGATAGTTGATAATATTGGTATACCTGTGAGAGAAGTAGCAAGCGCAATAATCAAGCTCAAGCTTTTCCGATTGACCTTGCCAGGCATGTATCTCCCGACTGTGATATCAATTTTCTTTCCATCATAAAGACGTGGGTGAAGAAGACTGGTTCAAGGTTGATATACCGTTTCATTTCGCCGGTGGTTCGAACAACACATTGCATATAAATGCCTAAATAGGGAAGACTTGATTGGAGAGGTATCAGGTATTAGAATGCCGGCTTCAGAGGCACGTTATCCTGCATTTGGGGCATTTGTGCCATCGCCAAAGCAAAAACCTATTTCATCATCTACCTGAAGAAAAAGGAAAGAAATAAGGATTAGAATGGGGATAGGGACCACAATGAGTTTTAATAGCGCCCTGAAAAGGGCTCTGTAATAACGCATAAAGCGAAAGAGAGCCTATAGCTCTTTACCACAGTAATGGGTTAAGAACAACAGAATATCCTGTAGATTCATTTTGTTTTTTTTTTTTGTTTTTATTTATGTGTATTTTAACTTAGAGCTAATTCTACACTGTAGATTCATGTTTCTGAAGTCAGTTTCACCTAATAAGTGTTTACCGAATACTCAAAAATGCAGTTACGCAAAAACTATGGAAAGTTACATATCAAATAAAACGAAGTTCCATAATCGGATTCATAGCTATCACATACATTGTGATCAGTGGCCAGTCAATGCTTTGGCCAGCATGCTGCAATTCTGCTTTGACAGATTTGTTAGATACTTTGCAACACCTAGAGATGGCCCAGTACAAAACAATTTTGTTCGATGACATGACTCCAAACTATTCCAGTATTGTTTCTGTTGAGTGGCAGCGCCGACGTCAGTCTGACGCTGTATCCAACACTTCGATACCGGAATATCTGCTTGAGGGCCAATAAAGTTATGTGATGCTCCAGTGCGAGCTAACTCATCAGCTGATTCATTTCCAGTGTTGGCAGAATGGCCAGATACGCATACATGATGAAGAACAGCGTTTGCTGAATTCAGCTCCATGATTTCAGTTCGACAAGCCATAACTATCTTCGACCTAAAGTTGGCTGAAGCAAGTGTGAAGTGCTTTAATAGCAGCCTGGTTGTATGGACAGAAGTATATTACTTTGCCCATTACGTGCTGCTGAAGTGCTGATTGCTCTCCGCACATAAGAATAACGAATTCGGTCTGAAAAACGGTGCAGTCTCTACCAAGTGAGTAAGACTGATGTAGCCTTAGCTCACGAAAGTGGACACCAGCACCTGCTCGACCTTCGAGAAGGAAGCCAACAGTGTAACATACGATGCCGTCTGAAATACTTCTCTCCAGATAACCAGATGTCCACTCTTCTGGGAAGGAAATTATATGGAAAATGTCCTATATTGAAAATAACAAGCAATTGTAAGATCACTTGGAGCAAGGACAACTTTGTCCCAATTCACCAAAAGTGGAAACATCGAGGTGTGTGTTGATCTGCGGTTCACAGGAGTTTCCTCTAGTAAACCGAGTACCGATAGACGGTAAGTGCAAGAAAGTGCGCTTTGTTTGAGATGAATGTGTAGTGGAGCAACGTCAAAGAGAACTTAGAGCGCTGCCGTGGGAGTTGAAGAGAACGAGGCATCGCCATTAAGCACATTTTTTGGAGATTTTGATTGGACCGTTCTCACTTAGCCCTTCTGCCACTACACAAGACATCCATAGGCCAATATTGGTCGAACAACAGTTGTGTAAATCCATTTGGTATACTTGGGTTTTAGGCCCCAAGTTGTACCAAAGGTTCGTCGGCATTGCCCGAAGGCCATACAAGCTTTCTCGATTCTGAACTCAGTATGAGGTGTCCAGGAAAGCTTGGAATCAAGGATGACCCCAACATTCTTTACCTGTTCATTCACACTGATTTTAGAATCAAAAAGACGCAAAGGTCGAACACCAATACGGTTTCGTTTTTACATGAAAAGAACAATACCCAGAAACCCAGATGCTTTACTCGGATTTACCGAAAGGCCACATTGGCGACACCACCCCTCAACTACCTGAAGGGCATTTTGCATCAAGTCGAAAAGGGTGCTGATGCACATACCAACTAACAATGTTAGGTAGTCTTCGGCAAAACCATAAGTAAGAAATCCGCTATTATTGAGTTGCCTAAATAGCGTATCTGCCATTAGATTCCACAAAAGTGGTGATAAGACTCCCTCTTGGGGGCATCCACAAACACTCATTTTCTCAATCGCTGCTTGACGCACAGTCAAGAAGAGATATCGGTTTTAAGCATTTAGTGAATCCAACTGGAAATAATTGTAGATATATCATAACTCCGTGCGGTTTCCAATATGGCATCGAAAGGCACGTTGTCAAAAGCACCCTCAATGAACTCCCAAACAAGATTGCTTTTGAGTGAATGCTTTCTCAATATCGTTAAAAGCTTTGTGTAAAAGGCTCACAGTGGACTTTCCAGATTGGTAAGTATGTTGGTTCACATGAAGAGGCATGTTGGCCAGATGAACATCACAGATGTGATGATAGACAATGCGTTCTAAGCATTTCAGAAAAAAGATGTCCAGCTGATCGGTCTGAAACTCTTTGCTTCTTCATACGACGCACGACCCACTTTCGGAATAAACTTTGCAGTATTATCCCGCCCAGATTTGTGAGTATATCCTGTAGCAAAATTGCAAACAAGTAGTTTTTTCAAAGAATGTTTGAAATAATCAAATCCTTTCTGAAGCAAAATAGGGCATATCCCATCTGCTCCAGGAGATTTGAAAGGAGCAAACTATTTAGTCGATTCAATAGCTACAATACTCCGATCCGAAGTCAGGAAATCATAACTACGAAAAAAGACATCTGGTTTATCCGAAGTTGTAATATCCACACATCCGTGGAAGTGTGTACTGAATAGGCATTCCAGGACATCCTCATCAGGGGAAGTGAAGTCGCCATTTGGCAAACGAAGGTCGTTCACTGGAACACCCTTAGATTTCGCAAGGCTTTTGTTCAACCGACTGACTTCACTCAATCCGGAAGCATTTGTACAAAGGTTTTTCCAGCCGGATTGTTCAGCAGAAAAGGTTTCTAGTAGGCCATGCGAGCCGTCCTAAAAGCCTCTGAACCAGCCGCAAGTCGTCTGATCCAACTCTTTCTACATTGTTTCCTGAGTTTCGCCAAATCCACCAAGGGGTTCCTCTTGTGATCTTCACAGACCGCAGAGGGCAAACTTCTTCCAAAGCTTTCATGATAAAGGCCGTTGTAGTGTCAGCAGCATCATCTATATCACTTGGAGTATCAATGGATGGTGAGTATTCATGATATTTTGCTGCAACCTGAAACGCAAAGTTTGCGAAGTATCATTCACATGTTCAAAAAAAATATAGCGATGGTCAGATAAAGATTCTTCATCTGACACATGCCAATTGGTCAGCTCGTGACTAATTCTGCTAGAGCAAAGCGTTATGTCTAATCCCAAGTAACATTACTAGCTGAATAACAGTTTCTTAAGCTAAAGTTTGCTTAAGCGTGGTTTGTTTCACTCTAGTACAGCAAAAATGTTTGTTGGGACACATCCTCTCTAGCAGATACCAAGAAGGTTGGGCGGTTGCCTATGTTAAGTAATCCAAGATCTGTACTACTTAAGTATTCCATCAAACTGGAGTCTCTCAAATTGATGTCTGAGCTGCCCCAGATTATATGGTGAGCGTTAGCATCACTGCCAACAATTAGCGGAAAGCCTTTTGAAGTGCAGTATGCGAAGACTTGCTTGGAAGCATCCGTAGGGGATGGTTCATCATGTGGTAAATAAACCAAACAAGCACACAAGCTTGAGGCATAACACGCGAGTTTGCCATTTCATTTTTGCTGAAAGTAGCAAACACCGGGTTCACAAGGTTTCCTAGATAGAAATTCTCCTTCCGAAAGTAAGGTTCTTGGACAAAGGCCACTTGAGCTGTGTCATTTTGCATAAGATTGATCGTTGCTGTTCTTTTATGCATAAGATTATCACCTGAGCTATCCTAACCGTAGACACTAGCCAAACTAGGCAAGATTAAACCCTTTACCATCACAGCACAACAAAAAACAGCAGTAATAAACCCAGATTTATATCGATTGAAAAACGCCAAACGCGAGGATACACAGAATACACTGTGAAACTCGCAGAATGCAAAACCATATAAGTGAAAATTTAAACTAATCAACAACATCTTCATAATCCCGCTCTTATTTAGCCTCAAGTTTGAGACTAAAGAAGAGAAGCTGATTGTCTCGAAGAAACACAAGGTCCACTGCACCATTGCTCCGATTAGAACAGTAAGAGCAAAATACTTTGGAGGGCTGACTGGTATTCCACAGGTTCCGCTAGCGCATAGGTTCCCAAACTTTCTGGGTTCGCGACCCCCTATTGCCAGCAGACATACTTTTCGCGACCCACCATAGAAATTTTCTCATTTGCTGTATATTACAGTAAAATTTTCTGCTGTCCTTCGTGACCCCCTGGATAAAGGCTGGCGACCCCCCTGGGGGGTCGCGGCCCACAGTTTGGGAAACTATGCGCTAGCGGTTAGGTTTTTATTAGCCCCCTACGTAGCCATTAATTCCTAGGCACGGTAAACATATAGTCGCATCACACCATGAGTTAAGGGTCACCGACATTACACAGCTATCTAGACTGATCGAAAAAAAAGTTAATATTGATGATCAATATTCGGGCTGACAGATGCGTATTCTATTAATTCCACAGTCATTAGCTGAAAACTTGTCCTGCGACAGGCACGACGATACTCCATGCCCAAGCTACATCAAGAAAACTTTCATTACAAAAAAAATCCGGGATTTACCGAGAATCGAACCCAGACTCCCTCAGCGTGTTCTTGCTGAATGGTTGCGCTTCAATCGACCGAGCTATGTGGTCCTCTTCTTTGAAAACTTTATAAACCAAGCATAACCAAAATCCTCGTCTTCATCGTTATTTCATCTATTATAAACTACAATAGCCGAAGTATTTTAGCAGTTGACTCAATCATTTTCAATAGAACAATATTCCCCAACACCACGTCCCATTAGATTCCACAGTCCATTCAATTTCCATCCCGTCGCGTCGCTTCGTCCTCCTGGGTCCTTCTCAGGACCTCCCGCAGCCTCAGCTCGAACACTTGTCGAAAGCTTTTCAACTTTGACTTGTATCGCGCTCTCGCGGTACAAGAACAAAGCGAATCCCAACCATCCGACCCGAAAAAATAGGGCTGCGATTGCTGCCACGGCTGCGGAAGCACCACCACCACCACCGCCGACAACGACGCGACGGCGGCGGAGCTAATGACGGAACACAAAGCTCTATTTTTGTTTTGTTCCGCTCTGTTCTTCAGGGGTTGCTTTTGTCTTGGGAGTTCTTGGTGCAAAGGATGGAAAATTTTTATGCAACCGACGCGTTCTTGATGAATAGCGCCCGATCAGTGCACTGCAAGGTAGCGAGCGTGGAGGTTGCGGAAGCACTACTGGCGAAGAGGGTGTTGCTACGCGATGCAATTCTTCTTCATATTTTTCTCGTGCGGGTACCTTGATACACAGGATTGGTCGAAACATTTGAAACTTTTTCGGTTCTTCGTGCAAAATGGTCAATATCATTTTTTGTATATATAACTTTGAACGAGCTCACCAATAAATACATCTACTTGAGTCCATCAAGGTGCACCATGGAGTGAAATTCAGAGCAAATGAGTAATATATCTCAATGATATCCATACTGTAGAATCTACTGTAGATAGTTACGTATGAAAGATTAATAAAAAGTTGCAATAATATTGGCCAACACTGTAAATATGCTGCTGCATGGGCACAAGGGCAGAAGACTTTGAAGGTTCTCTCCGCTATGTACACTACCGACCGAGGGTATTGTAGAGTGCAGCGCAGCTGTTGCTCGAGGCAGCCAGCCCTGTGCAAGGAAGGGCAGGAGCGAAAAGTATCAACATAATGGCGACATTTGTTTGATGAATTGTTGGAGAAAAAATATGGAAACACTTTGCAATTTTCGTTCAAGTGGAGCTCGGACGGAGAAGAAGCTGCGACACCAGGCTTATGCTTGTTTTATTCACCGCCGTATCGGTATTGCAGTGACATTTTTCCATTACTATACTGCCGTGAATCGCAAGTCAGTCCCATATGCATTTTGGACAAAAATGAGTTAATGGCCGTTTTCGACCTTTCTTGGGATGACCTTTCAGCTGCGTGAATGAAAATTTATAGTTTGTTCAGTAAAATTAAAAAACAACACCAAGTCAGATTGTCCAATAATGAAATGTAATCGCAAGTCAGTCCCATTACGAACTTGTGTACCCTGCAATACAAAACTTAACACTGTTTTAGCCAGTTTTATATTTTCCACTGTTACGTTTTCACGTTTAAAACAATGTGTGAAAGTTTCATGATGATCGCAGAAGTTTTCAATTCATGGCGATTTTTTTAAGTTTCACATAGAAATCGAATTTGAAAACTTTAGAGTCCATTTTCTCAATGCCTACTTTTTGCAGATGGGACTGACTTGCGATTCACGGCAGTATACTTGGGATTTAAAATGTTTAACGGTTTGATCACAAGAAATATGTTCATACTAAATTAAAATTAAATTGCATTTCACTAAACCTGTAGAAATGATTTTTAAAAGCTTTATATAGATTTGTATCTAGAGATATTTTTTTTCGAAAATCATTTCAATTTTTTTTCTGTATTAACGAGATTTTAAGCCCTAGGCTAGTTCACCTCGGGACCCGATAAGGAGCCGGTTTTTATATCATAATTTAATATTATTAACTTATCGAAGTATTACTTTTTTATAACAATCTTTTTTTGTTATGATCAAGTTATTGAGATTCATTCACAATTTTTTTTTTTTAATAATATACTTTGTTGTAGACCAAGTTCTGTTATTATTCTACTATTGAAAATATACAAGTATGTGATGAACTATAACACAACAATAATAAGTTTTCAAATTCACTGCTAGATTAATTGTTATTAAGTTGTTATAGAATTTAACAAAACATGTAATTGTTATTAAATTGGTCTTCCAGGAATATTTTTTTTTTTGTTATGATGTTTGTTATTTTGCTGCTTATGACAGACAGTTTATAACATAATAAGCTATGTTTTTTTATTCTTAATCGCTTAACCTAATGTACAGCTCT
>NW_026917377.1:0-25000 GCF_035046485.1 Aedes albopictus
ATGAAACCAGGAAATAATCCAGGGGGAAATCGCTGAAGGGATTTCGGTAATACATGGTAGAGACAAATGCCGCATAGCGGTAAAGTCTCTTAAAAATCCATAAAAGAATCTCAGAAGAAATTTGTAAAAAAAAAATCCCAGGGGAAATCTCTGAAGAAATCAAGAGACAAACGCAGGAGAAATTCCTAATCAAATCAGGAGAAATTTCTATCGAAGTCCCGGGAGCAATCACCAAAAGAATCATATGAGAGGATATTGGAGCAATCCCTGAGAATATCCAGGACTAATTCTTAAGTAATCCTCGAGAGGAATACCTCAAAGAATGCCGGAAAAAGTCCCGGGAGAAATGCCTAAAGGAAGGAATACAAATGAAGGGGAAATCAATGATGGAAAGTCGGACCCAAGCATCATTTTGATGACCAATTAGTCTTGTAGAGGTTTTGAGAATCGTCATAAAACCTAACAACTTTTTTTATAGTTTTATGATGGTTTTAAGAACTTCTTCTAGTCTATTTGCCTAAAAAATGTTACGTGGAAAGGAATCCTGGGATAATCCCTGAAAGAATCATTGAAAAAAAAGTCAATAGGAATTCCAAAAAGAAACCCGGTCAAAATAAGTGATGAAATCCCGGCAGGTATTAATTAAGGAATTTTGGAAAGAAATCCTAAAGAAACCCCGGAGCAAATCCCTGAAAGAATCCCGGTAGATAATCCAGAAATAATACTGAAGGCGTTTTACTAGGAATCACGGAAGTAATTGATGAAGGAGTCCCGAGAGGAAGCAGTGAAGAAATCCCGGAAGGAATGAACGAGTCTTGGGAGAAATTCTTTACTGATTTCCAGAAAAAATCTGAAGAAATCCGTGAAAAAATCCTGTAGGAATTCTTGAAAGAATCGCATACTTCCCTAAAGGAATCCCGGCAGAAATACCTGCAGCAATTCCGGTAGGAATCCCTGAACGAAGTTCGGGAGGGATTGCTGGAGGAATCCCCAGAATGAAGAATCGTGAGATGAAATTCCAGGAGAAATCCTGATTTCTTTGGAGGCATTATTCGATGTACCCAGGTTGGAATCCTTGGAGAATCCTATCATTAGGATATGCTGGATATTTTTATGGATAAATCCTCGCGGGAGGCCTTGTAGAGGCCAAAATATCCGCGACATATTGCAACAAGAGTGGTCATTTTTCATGCACTTTATCTTTATGCACCTTTTTTAGACCCTGCATAAAAAAGAGCGAGAGATACTCAGAGCCAATATTGTGCATAAGAAAATATAAGGCATGGTACACAAATTACGTAACGCTAAAATCAGTGATTCAGACTCCCCCCCCTCCCCCATGTAACGCTTTTTGTATGAAAACCAAAAATATTTTGTATGGCTCGTAACGCTAAGCTAGACTCCCTCCCTCCCCCTATAGCGTTACGTAATTTGTGTACGATGCCTAATAATGACGGTACGGCAACGACGGCCAGCGGGCGTTTATAGGGTAGAGCAAAGATAGTTTTCAGGGGCGTGTAAGGGGGTTCCGAGAGGTTTCAGCGGGGTATCAGGAGATCTCAGAGACGTTCTCAGGGGTCTGAGGATGTTTTCGAAAGAATTGCAGAGAGTTTCAGAGGAACTCTCTTTTCGACGGGTAATGGAGCTGTTACAGGTATGTTTTAGATGGTTTCGGGGGGTCTCAGGAGCGTTACATGGGGTCCGAGGATGCTTTAGGGGGATTTCGGAGGCATTTTAGAGAAATTCAGAGCATATTTGGCAAATTTTAGAGGCGTTACGCGGATGTATTAGGAGGTTTCAGAGGGTCTCAGGTGCGTTACATGGGATATGAGGGGGTTTAGGGGCACTTTGGGGGCGTTTCAGGAAGTTCCAGAGGATTTTCGATGGATTTCAGAGGCGTTACGCTGACATTTTCAGGGGTTTCGAAAAGAGTCAGGTGCGTTAAAACATTGGTAATCCTTGGTGACCTTGGTAATCCCATTGAAACGCCTTTGAGATCATCATAAACAATTTGAAATGCCTCTAGAACCCCTAATAGACTCCAGAAATCCCCTGAAAACCCCTTGAAACGCCCCTTAAATGCTATCATACACACCTAAAACTTCTAAAAACGCCCTCAAAATCAGGGATGGCATGCTCCTCAGTGTGAGTGCAAGTGTGCGCGGTTTTAATATGAAAATGAGCTGCACTGTGCACATTTTCAGTGCGGAATGCCATCCCTGCTCAAAATTTTCCTGAAACTCCCTGAAATGCCTTTAAACACCCAGGAACCCCTTTCTAAAGCATCAGAAATGCTCCTGAGACCCCCTTAAACGTCCCTGAAAACCTGAAAAGCCCCTGAAATCCTCGTAATCAAATCAAACCGCCGACAAAACCTGACGGAACGCCCTTAAAAATCCTGAAATCCTCTGAAATGATCCCCTGAAACGTTCCAGAAGCCCCCTGGAAGCCTCTTATTTGGGATCTCAGGGTACTTCTTGGAACCCCCTTGGCGTAATTTCAAATGCCCAGGAGCAAGATCTGTTCTCACGGTTAGAAGATCTGCTCTCATGGTTAGAAGGAGAAGTTAAAAAAGGGTTTCCATATTCTTCATGGAGGGTTCAGGGAGGATAAAGGATTTTCAGGGAGGCTTCAACGAATTTCAGGAAGCTTAAGTGACTTTCAGGGGGTTTCAAGTAGTTTTAAGAGAGGCTTCAGGGGTGTTTCATAGAGGTTCATGGAGTTTCTGAGGGTTTCAGTGGGTCTCAGGGACTATTCTGGGGTTCCAGGGAGGGGGTAAGTAGAGTTAGATTTTCAAGCTGTTTCCAGAAAGTTTAAGAGCGTTTCAAAGTGAATTCGCATGAGCCTCAAATAAATGATTAAGTAAAAAAAAGTGAATTCAGAGGAGATGCCGGAGATCCAGGGAGGTTTCATACAAGACGTTTCCATTGGTGTTTGGGGTTTCAGAAGGACAGAGAGAGTTGGTCTCGAAGGGCTTCTGAGAGTTTCAGGGGGGTTTAAGAGGGAGTTTTCGGAGGTTTCCAGAGGAGTTTTCTGGGGCTGCTTCCGGGTCTAATATAGGAAGCGTTCAGAGTAGCTTTAGAGGAAATCATGGAATCTGAAGTCGGGTTTCAGGGGTCTAAGGGAGTTTAACAGCCGTTTTAGAAAGATTTCAGGGGGTCAAGAGGATTCTAGTGCGGTCTATCAAAATTTAACGCTCCCTGTGTATTGGGTTCTTTTTTGACCCAAACAATGTACTGTGTTAGTGAGATGTTGCCAACGTGATGCATTAGGTTAAAGAGGTGTCAGTGTTGTCTCAGGAAGTTTAATGGAAAGTGAATTTACTCAAAGTGAACGCGAACTGAACTTCTTCTCTCGTCACTGACATGCGATTTTATCCACCGTAACCTTCATTATTCCCTTCTGCTCTGAGTAGTATTAGATGATAGAGTGTCAAAAGAGCTCCCTGAGGATTTTAGGGCTCGAGAGAAGTCCACAGTAGGTTTCTTGTTAGACATTTCAGAGAGTTCAGGCGTTTCGGAGGCTTTTCGTCAAACGGAAAATTCTCCACTGCGCCACTGGGTGTTATATGTGTTCTCCGTTGTCGAATGTTAGTGGAGTCTCGTAGCCGTGTGGTTAGGGTTACCAAGCTTCTAATCGCACCATGTTATGGGGTGAGGGTTCGATTCCCGCTTCGGCCGATGGAACTTGTCGCGAGAATAGTTTCTTCTCTGTATCCACTGGTGCATGATCCGTGTGTCCGTTGTCTAGTGCTAAGTTTCGTTCAGTCTGTACAGCTGCTGGCTGAAGACGGTGTCCGTGTCTTTTTTAATGTTCAGTCTGTAGAGGTCGCAAGGTCGAAGACGGTGTGAATAATTGTCTTTCAGAAGAGTTTTCTGGTGTTTTAGGAGGTTTCAGGAGTCTCATGGGAGAGCTTTCAGTGCAGTTTCAGGGGATTTTCAAAGGGGAATCAAGACGTGTCTGTGCATTCAGAGGGTTTAACCCTAGTGTAGTAAGATGTTGGGGTCGATATGACTCAGACAAGCACGCTGAACATGTATTTACACTATCATGGTGTGAAAAACCTAACTTCTTAGGTAGGTTAAGTTGGGTTTCAAAGGAGTTTTAGAGAAATTCTGCGAGGGTGAAGCTAAGAGTCTGAAGAGTTCCAGGGGTTTCATGGCAGTTTTCAGGAGTTTTTATGTGGTTTCGCAGCAGTTTCAGAAGATTTTTTAGTTTCATTTTAGTAATGTTATTTTGATGGAGGTACTTTCACGCTTTGGAGTCGGAGGGGTCATATATGACCCCGACGATGAAACCGGCCACCACAAACGTGTTCGACGACAGCGAGGCTGCACCAGTAATGTCGAAATAATTCGGCTCCAAAGGGTTGGATTCTACTTAAATGGAAGTTCGAGTGAAATGATCTCCGGAAGCAACTTTTACCTGTTCTGGCAACACTGTCCGTGCAAATTTGCATGAACGATGCATCTCACCAACGACTGGGCGGCGGGCTCTGATCCAAAGTCCCCTCTGATGGTTCGAATGGCCAAAGCTATGGCGTCGAATTGACCATCGCCAACCAACAACAACCACAACGACGAACGACGACGTCCCCGTCGCCCCGTTGGCTGATGATCGCGCGATTTATAAATAATTTCGCGGTTACTGCAGCTGTGCGACGTGTTTTTGAATTTGAATAGGGTAAGTGTACCAGTTATCGCCATAGTGGTTCCCTATTTGGCCATAGTGGAGATTTAGACAGTTTTCAATCAATAACCTATTATAAAAGTTTTAGTAGCAAGTATTTAAATGTATCTTGCTATTAAAACTATCGAAATGATGCAAAATTTTGAATAATCGTATATAAGCACTATGGCCAAATAGGGAACCACTATGGCGATAACTGGTACACTCAGCCTACACATATGTACGGCACGATGTTCGATGCAGGACGGGATCGAACTTCCTACCGTAGTGTGTCGGATTTCCGGACGTTTCAATTGTTGTAAAATTTTTGGATATTTGGGCTCTTTGGCATTGGGATGTCCTAAGATATCAAGATCATCTGATGTGATACATTCTCTAATTTTGAAAGATGAGGTCAGTGCACAAAATCAGAGCGCCAATCATGACATTTGGATCAACACTGTATTTCGATCATCCTCCTCCGCAAAGCGACAGTCAGTGGTGCGATCGGTGAGTGGTTTTGCATTTCTGCGAAGCAGTAAAAAATCGACTGCCAAACACCCACCGCCGAACAGTCGATCTCTGCGAGCTTGCCATTTCTGTCAATATGTAGTAACCGGCAACCGCAAGTTTGAGGTGCGGTATGGTCGAGAGGGTGATTTAACTGTTGTTTGTCCAGGGATCAACGTTAACCGGGTATTTACTGCGTGGTCAGGCGTGTGATCCTTCTTGGAAAATGTATGCGTTTCTGGAACTGAGATCTTCCGTTCGTGAGTCATTATTGAACAGAAGACTATATGGAAGCAGAATCCGTACTTATTTTGTTCAATATTGACATCATATTGAACCATTCACAATTCGTCTAAAATTGCTTATTTGATAGACAATGCAAAGTTGTTGTCTTTACCTTCATTCTTACTCGTCAAACATGGTACTAAGTATGCATTGCTTGAACACACAATATAGTGCTTGCACTATGCTGTCTTATTGACCATGGTCCAAGTCATAGGGTTTTTCAAGGATCGCTTAAAAATTGTTTAAAGTTCAAGCCCAAAGGCATTGGTTCGTTGCCAAAATCTCAAACCTTCAATGGATCGTTATCTATGTACTCCACTTCTACACGCGGTGTGGATCAAATGATTATCCTCTTTTTCCGACAATGAAAAGGAATTCCCATCCCCGTAGCGATAAGCCGAAAATGACTTAGCCAGAGTCTGGTGCACACGCCTGTCCCGTCCGTAACCGTTCAAGTGCATCCCAACAAAAAGAAAAAACAAAATCACAAAAGCATCGATTCGTTCTGCCCGAACTGGGCTCTTCTCTTTCCGAAAAATTGAGGGGGTTTCGTTCCGAGAATCACCACCAACCACCACCATCACCCTCGCACCACCAAGATCATCGGTCTGGTTTGGCAGCTTGCTATTGCTAGGGTCTGCTCGGACTCGAACTCGGACGGATGGCTGGCTGGCGACGCACGGACGATGATCGAAAGCCAAACCAAGAAAACAACATGCACATTTTTTCTTAGACCAAAAGACGAGAGGCCCGAGCGAGCGGGAGAATTCCCCGTAGCGCGTTTGTCAGACGGCCAACGATCCAAGTGGCGACACCAAGTCGGCAGTGGCGGCGGCGGCGTCGACGACGATCGCAAGACGGCAATCCCTGCGAGAGTTTGTTATATTTTTACACACGTATAAAAAATGAGAGGACTCTTGTGTGTTTATGTAGGTACTTTCCTCTTATTTTTTTCTTTCTTCGGTTGTTTTTTCTTGTGGCTTTTGCCTCTTTTCTGCCTGCTCCGTTCAGCAGCATTTCCACTTGATCTTCTCGGTGAACACCCTTGCCGAAGTCCTGCCTGGTTCCCGTGTTGCCCGGCCCCGGACCCGGTTGTCTACCATTCCTGTGCCATTGGCGATCATTACCGTACCGTGTGATCCCAAATCATGTTTGTCGACCTTCTCCGGGTTTCCTCTATTTCTCATTCAATGATGATGACGGTGATGATCATAGGGGGTATTAGTGTCAAATGCACTGTTGCTCCGAATGAGGCACAAGTAAAAGTGAAAGATTGATGTTTGTTTAATATGTAATGACAATTGTTAAGGCACTTTTACATTAAACGATAGTAATTTCATCATTTAATCATCTAAAACATTACATATTGGTCCAGGAACTGAAAATAAAGTTGAAAATTGAGGCACACTGTATTATTAGTTAGCCTAAGTAAAATCAAGAATTTGACATTGAATAAGAGAAAATATTGCTACATAGAAAAATATGAAAAAAATCTGCTGAAAAACTGATGAAAAGTTACTCTATTAAAAAGGTCGGACTCGATTGAAAAAAAAAATCACCCCCAAAAATCTTATTACCCGCGTAATTGATTTATTTGAGTTTTTTGTGCAAGGACAACTTCATAAGTATTAAGTATTTCTGATTATTCCTCCAGAAATTCCATCTGGGAATTCTTCCAGGAATTATTCTAGGAATTTGATCTGGGGATTCCTTCAGGAGCTACATCTCTAGATTACTCCAGAAATGCCTCCTGAGGATCCCTTCAAAAATTCTTGTTGGGGAATTCCTCCAGAGATTTCATCTGCTGATTCCTCCAAGAATGCCTTCTGGAGATTACTCCAGTATTTTACCGTCAAGGCGCCATTCACCGTGGGGGCTCCATTCACCGTGTGCCTTCGAATATTTTTTCATTATTTCCAAATTACGATTGAATGATATGATGTATTGTTACCATGTCAAAACGCTCATTGGAAACATTTAAAAGTATCATTTTGACACTAAAGTGTGTTTACATGAAGCGGGTTTCTGATCGTTCACTGCATCCATAGTGAAAAAATGAAAACTGCGCTAAGGTGATTTAAGCGATAAACTAAATGTAGTAACGTTTTTATTCCACCAAGAAGCAATTAAATCCACATATCAGGTATGTATTTTGCATTGCCGAAGTAAGTTTAACAAGAAAGTACGATTACTCGTACTTTTTAATTGAAACAAAAAGGCACGGTAAATGGGTACCCTAAAAATCACAATGGTCTCCATTCACCGTGCCCCATATTGTCCCATATATCCAGAAAAAAAATGAAAATTTGAACATGCGTTTTTATAATAAATTCTTGCAAGTTATCACTTGAAATGAATTTAAACGAAGAAAATTTCCTTGGCTGGGCTGTTTTCATCATTTTTCAACAAAATAGAATAAAATTTCTCATACACGGTGAATGGTTCCCTACTACCTCGGTGAATGGTGACCTATCACGGAATCAGGCGACCTTACTACCCTCTACTAATTGTACTATATCACCAAATTTTGTGAAAAATGTTCTACTTCTGTGGATATTGCCTATAATGAAGGCAATTAAAAGCGGCGCCAACAATGTTTATAAGACTGGTGTCAAATGACAGCCCTTATTTGCCCCGAGTCCTCTTAGATCCACGATGAATGGTGCCTGGATAGGGATTCCTTCAGGAATGAAGTGAAGATTCATCTAAAAATTTCGTATAAATATTAGAGGCGTGACGGCTTCGATACCCGGTCGGTTCAGAATATTTTTGTAATGGAAATTTTTTAACTTTCTTGGGCAGAGAGTATATTCGTGCCTGCCACATGATATATACACATGCGAAATGATCATTGGCAGAGGAAGCGCTCAGTTAATAACTTTGGAAGTGCTTCATGCATTGTCCCAGTGGGGACGGTACATACGCCAAGAAGTAGAAGTAGATTCCAGTAATTCCATCTAGAGATTCTTTTCGGAACTCCAGTTGTCGATTCTTGCTGAGAATTCCTTCAGAAACTTGATATGATTTCGCCAGTAATTCTTTAGGGTGAAGTCATTCTGTGGATTCATGCTTTTGATGATTACTTTAGGAATTGCTCTAGGGCATTGCTCCAAGCATTCCTTCTAGCGACTCTTGTCTTTTTTGGATCTCCATAATCCTTCATTGCTTTCTTCTGAGGATTTCTCCAGGAATTTGTTCAATAGTTCCTTTAGGGATTTTTTCAAGAGCTAAATCTGGGATTTATTCGGAAACTTCTTCTGGGGATTAATTCAGCAATTCGATCTAGAGGTTTTTTCAGTAACCCTTCGAGGATTCCCAGAAGTTAATTGTGGAGGATTTCTGAAAAAATCCTGACGGATTTTCATAAGGAACTCCAAAAACATTTCCTGGAGGAATCGCGAAACAACTTCTGAAAGTTTTCTACAAAGAACTCATGAAAGAATCTCAAAAATAACTCCAGCTGTAATCCTAGAAGACTATTTCTCTTAGTAGAATCTTAGATGGAAGTCTTGGAGCAATCCCGGAAGAAACTTCTGGAGTAAATCCTGGGCGAATACCAGAAGTGCTGAATCTTGGCGGGCTAAGAAACAAGTTCTTCCTTTCTTTAGATTTCCAGAATGAATTCTTTCCTCCTTCTGAAGAATTTCATGAAGGAACTCCTGGATGATTTACAGATATATCTTCTGGAGGATTCCTTCCTAGAAGGAATCTAGGACGAATCTCAGAATTACTTTGAGTTGTTTTAGCTTTACAGTCACCGATACGCAATAGGCTCCTAAAGGCCTTTCTCAATTTTTGCATAAATCGGTCAAGCATTGGTTAATATGACATATTTACTCATTTTTCATGTATTCCTTTCAGGTAATGCCCATAAAATAACTTTTCGAAATTTTTGTTAATTTTTTAAACTCTCCTTGTTTAGCACTCAATTTTGAATAAATTTTGTTTACCGTGTATGTCAAACAGGAACATTTGTTGTCAAAAGTGAGCCAATGTGATTTCTTTTGCAACCCGTCGGTCCACTTTCGTTACGTCAAGGTTGACCTCGAATGTCAAACAAGAACTGTTTACCATTATTTTATTTTCGAATTTATTAACCATTCTGTCATTCGTTAAGTTCGGAAAAAAAAATCTTTTGATATCAGAATAGCATGATTCTTCGTGTTATACAACAAAATCGGGAAAATATTTTTCATTTTAGGAGCCTATTCCCGAGGAGTTTCTTAAAAAAATGCAAGAACAAACTCTTTGAGAGTCTCAGAAAGAGCTTCTAATGGAATTAGTTTGGAGTAAGTCCCGGAGTCTCAGAAGGAATTTCTGCTAAAAATCCTGGAACAATTATTGTAGGAACTTCTCTGAAGAAAACTTCTCCGCAGGAACTGCTGGAGGAATTCAGGAGGAATTCAAAAAAGGGGCATCTGGTTGACTTCAAGAAGGAACTCCGGAAGAAAAACCAGAAGGAACTTTTAGACAAATACATGGTGTAGAGGCGGCCTCGTGTTCGCTTTATATGCGATTGGTCATGGGTTCAATTCCCCGCCGGATGAACGGATGGACCATTGACGAAGTAGGAGAGAAGCCATAGCGAAGCCAACAGTATTAACAGTATTAACGCATAAGAAAGCGTACATTCTGTACATTGCAGTAGTCAAAAATGACTCCCGCTCACATATTGCCCTCATGTGGTAGTGGGCAGAAGAGTTGTAAATGACAGTGATTATTAAAAAAAATATATATCCCAGAAATCAGCAGCTCTTTAGAGCATTCAAACTAAAGCTTTTCATAAAATTCCAAATCAGATTATTCAGAGGAATCCGACTTGTTCTGAATTTGCTGTCTTTGGATGGGATTCAAGGTGTTTAAGTAGACCCTTAAAAACCAAACAAATTGAAACATCAAGGAAAAAATCTAAATTTAGTGCATTATCTCTAGTGCCAATACTCTGAATTAGTTCCCCAGTCGTATCCACACTTGTTTCACCCTGGACGGAAATGTCTTGACATTTTTTCAGACAGGTGCATCAAAGACAGAACTTCCATTGCAATGAAACCACGGGGTTAAACATTTCTGTAGTGCTTTCTCTTTATGGCAGCAGCAAAATGTGCAAGACATCCCGAGCAGAAAAGAATAACAAATGAATAACATATCAAGGTATTAATCTAAAATACCAGCATACCTTGGTATGCCCCTCATAAGGTGGTAATAAGAGGCAAAATAACAAAAACGAATACCTTAATTTTGTATGAACAACACCTAGAAAATAACAAATCTTGTTATTTCAATAATGAATGCATACCTAAATTTTCATACACAAGGCAAAGTGCTGTATTTGTTATGCAAAAGGTATTGAATAACAAAGTAATAACAATTCTTATTATTGTATTGTACATTTTATCGATACCTCAATTTGCTATCTAGCAGGTATTCAATAACAAAGGAATAACAATTCTTATTATCAAACTGTGCATTTTCTTGATAGTTCATTTTATTATCGGGCATAACAAAAGATTAACAACTTCATCTCTTTGTTCGATAGCTTAATTTGCAGGTATTCAACCTTGATTAGTATTTGTGAACATGAGTATTGTGTGGTACATAGTATATCTGCTTAAAATGATTAATAAGTTTTGGTTAAACGCAAAATTTGACATGTATCGTTAATTTAGATATTTGTCAAAAACTATAACCTTTAATTGCTCCAAAAGACAATCAGCATATGGCTTACACTCCAAAATTAGAAACATCGCATTTCCCACCTTAAATTGAGCCATATATAAAAATTGTGTTCTGTTGGGAGTAACACTGAACCCCGATTCACCAGCCCAAAATCTATCAGAGATGCATTAGGTGGTCATTGAGACAGACCAACGTTTTATTTTTTGTTTCGTTGTTAAATATTTTATGTGCGAGGTGACTTACAACACTATATATATCAATCTCAAAGACTAAATTCGGAATGCATATATGTATATCCTTGTGTATATCATATTCTATTTTACAACAAGTTACGCATTGGTAATTAATATTGCTATTTTTTACCTTTAACAATAATGGTCAGTGCTTCAGTACTTTTAATCATGTATAAAATCACATGTATATCCCTTTCGTGACGGAGCTCGAAAAAGTGAAATTTCTATACAAATTGCTCAAATTTGGCTCTCCAAAACTCTCAGACTTTTTAATATATCAACACTTTTTCTTCGGCATTTGCCAGAGCTACTCCTTGTCTTTCGATTCCTAATTTTGTACACCTAGATAAATCGAAAATTAAAAATTTGCGACAGATAAAACTTTTTCATGTTTTACGATTTTTGCTCACTTTTTGTTTAACTTGTTGTAGTAAATTTCACACACAACATAAACAAAAGTTTGTTTGCACACATGCAAGTAGGTATAAGTAATGGCTCAATCATCAAAATAATTTACATCAGGTAAACCAAAGGCTAAACAGTTGAAAAAAATTCACAAAATTGTTATTGCTCAACAGCACAATTGTGCTGGTTCGTCACGAAAGGGATATGTATAAAATGTGTATAAACATGTATAAAATCACCCCATCTAGGTGAAGTATTTCAAAACGTATGACTGTAACAAAATATATTGCAGGGCATCGGTTCCCTTACTAAGCGTATGCTTTTATTTCCATCCTACTCAATACACAAATAATTTGAGCGCTGTTTGTTTTGTTTCTTATTTTTTGTATTTTTGTTGTTAAAAGTAAGCACGTATAATAACAAATAGAACAAAATCAATCGGTGCTGCAATAGAAATAGCTTTGTTTACGAATAGAATCAATTGAGGAGCATAGAATTACTAATGGCTCCGTTGCCCTAATAGTTCTATAAAATAAAAATTTAAATCCATACACGTTAATAAACCTCCTTGGGACCATTCATAAACCACGTAGATTTTTTGGAGGGATGGGCGGGGTTTGTCTGCCCAAAGTCTACGCTCCATACAAATTTAAAAATTTGTGTATGAACGAAAGTCTACGAGGGGGTAGGGGGGGTCTGAGATGGCCAACATTTGGTCTACGTGGTTTATGAACAGCCCCCTTACTGTTTACCTGTTCAACAACCATAAAACTGGCAAGACTCCTGATTGTCGATTTTTTTCAGTGAGAGGTTTGGGCATTCCACTCTAATATTCTGTTCCCTTCCCAACTGACTGCAAGGACTTACCGAGCGCCGGTATTGATCCAAAATGTATGAGCCACTTAAATTGCAATTTGAGAATAAGTGAAGTGTCCCAGTCCCTTTTATGCTGGATCTCAGTGCAATTTGCAATTCATACCAGTTCAGATCATTCACGGAGGAGCAACCACTGACATGTTAAGTCAGATTTGATCGTTTGATCGTTGATCAGGACGTTTGGGCATTCCATGCATTCCAACCAAGGCTGTTAGACCTGAATCCGCCCCTGTGATTAATGTTTGGTCGATGATGGTCAAAAGACAAGACTATAGGGCCCATACGGCCCATATAGCCAATGCGATGAGCGCGCGGATATTCAGCAAGACCTTGCTGAGGATCCGGGTCCATCCAGGATCCTTTCAGAAATGTTAATAACTGTGAAAGTGCTCATAGAGCACATAAGGTGAGAAGCAGGTATCAGGTATCAGTAGGTCGGCTCTAGAGGCACGTTCTCCTCCATTCGGGAAATTTGTGCCATCGCCATGAACACGAGCCTATTCATCATTTACCTGACGGAGAAGGGAAGGAAAAAGGATAGGACATGGGAAAGGACAGGTAAGGGAATAGGGTCGTCATACTCGCAAAAGCGTACCACAATGGGTTCACATAGCGTCCTGAAAAGGACACTGTAATAACGCATAAGCGTGCCACAATGGGTTCAAACAGCGCCCTGAGAAGGGCACTGTGATAATGCATAAAGCGTAAAGAGAGCCTATAGCTCTTTACCACAGCGGGTCAAGAACAACAGAACATCCTGAAGATTCAGGTTTCTGAAGTCAATTTCACTTAATAAGTGTTTCCCGAGTACTCGGAAACGCAATTGCGCAAAAGCTGGACAGTTACATATTAAATGATACGAAGTTCCATAATCGGATTCACAGCTATCACATGCAAATGAATCAGCTTGCTGAATATTCGCCATGTGATAACTGAGTCGGCAGTGGCCAGTCAATGCTTTGACCAGCATGCTGCAATTCTGCTTTGACAGATTTGTTAGATACTTTGCCACCCCTAGAGATGGCTCAGTACAATACAATTTTGTTTGACGACATGACTCCAAACTATTCCAGTATTGTTTGTGCTGAGTGGCAGCCCAGGTGTCAATCTGAAGCTTCACCCAACACTTGGATACCGGAATAGCTGGCTCAGGGCCGATGAAGTCATGTGATGCTCCAGTGCGAGCTAACTCATCAGCCAATTCATTTCCAGCGATGGAAGAATGGCCAGGTACCCATACAAGGTGAACAGCGTTTGCTGAATTCAGCTCCTCAATTTGAGTTCGACAAGCGATAACTATCTTCGACCTGGAGTTGGCCGAAGCAAGTGCTTTAATAGCAGCCTGGCTATCTGAACAGAAGTATATTACTTTGCCCATTACGTGCTGCTGAAGTGCTGATATCACTCCGCACATAAGAGCAAAGATTTCGGCCTGAAAAACGGTGCAGTGTCTGCCAAGTGAATAAGACTGATACAGCCTTAGCTCACGAGAATAAACACCAGCACCTGCTCGACCTTCGAGAAGGGAGCCATCAGTATAACATACGATGCCGTCTGAAATACTTCTCTCCAGATAACCAGATGTCCACTCTTCCCGGAAAGGGAATTTCGTGGAAAATGTCCTATATGGAAAATTACAAGCAATTGTAAGATCACTTGGAGCAAGGACAACTTTGTCCCAATTCACCAAAAGTGGAAACAACGAGGTGTGTGTTGAACTGCGGTTCACAGGAGTTTCCTCTAGTAAACCGAGTACCCATAGGCGGTAAGTGCAAGAAAGTGCTTCTTGTTTGAGATGAATGTGTAGTGGGGCAACGTCAAAGAGAACTTCGAGCGCTGCCGTGGGAGTTGAAGAGAACGCTCCAGACATCGCCATTAAGCACATCCTTTGGAGATGGCCTAACTTTGATTGGACCGTTCTCACTTCGCCCTTTTGCCACCACACAAGACATCCATAGGCCAATATTGGCCGAACAACAGTTGTGTAGATCCATTTGATATACTTGGGTTTTAGACCCCAAGTTGTACCAAAGGTTCGCCGGCATTGCCCGAAGGCCATACAAGCTTTCTTGATTCTGAACTCAACATGAGGTGTCCAGGAAAGCTTGGAATCAAGAATGACTCCAACGTACTTTACCTGTTCAGTCACATTGATTTCAGAATCAAAGAGACGTAAAGTTCGAACACCATTACGATTTCGCTTTTCCGTGAAAAGAACAATAGATGTTTTACTCGGATTTACCGAAAGGCCATATTGGCGACACCAACCCTCAACTACCTGAAGAGCGTTTTGCATCAGGTCGAAAAGGGTGCTGATGCACATACCGACTAACAATGTTAGGTAGTCGTCGGCAAAACCATAAGTAGGAAAACCGCTATTATTGAGTTGCCTCAATAGCGTATCTGCTACGAGATTCCATAAAAATGGTGATAAGACTCCCCCTTGGGGGCATCCACAAACACTCAATTTCCTAATCGCCGCTTGACGCAATGTCGAGAAGAGATGTCGGTTTTTGAGCATTTGGTGAATCCAATTGGAAATCATTGGAGATATACCATGACCCCGTGCGGCTTCCAATATGGCATCGAAAGGCACGTTGTCAAAGGCACCCTCGATATCTAAGAAAACACCCAAACAAGATTGCTTTTGAGCGAATGCCTTCTCGATATCGTAAACAACTTTGTGTAAAAGAGTCACAGTGGACTTTCCAGATTGGTAAGCATGTTGGTTCACATGAAGAGGCACATTGGCCAGATGAACATCACGGATGTGATGATCGACTATGCGTTCTAAGCATTTCAGAAGAAAAGAGGTCAAACTGATAGGTCTGAAACTCTTTGCTTCTTCATACGACGCGCGACCCACTTTCGGAATAAACTTCACAGTAATATCCCGCCAGGATTTGGGAATATACCCTGTAGCAAAACTGCAAACAAGTAGTTGTTTCAAAACATGTTTGAAATGATCAAATCCCTTCTGAAGCAAAATAGGATAAATCCCATCTGCCCCAGGAGATTTGAAAGGAGCAAAGCTATTAAGTGCCCATTCAATCGATTCTAAAGTTATGATACTCCGAGCCGAAGCTAAAGAATCATAACTACAAGAAAAGACATCAGGTTCATCCGAAGATGTAATATCCACACATCCGGGGAAGTGTGTACTGAATAAACATTCTAAAACTTCCTCATCAGAGGAAGTGAAATCACCATTTGGCAAACGAAGTTCGTTCACTTGAAAATCCTTAGATTTTGCAAGGATTTTGTTCAATCGACTGGCTTCACTCAGACTGGAAACATTTGTACAAAGGTTTTTCCAGCCGGATCGTTCAGCAGACCGAAGAGCTTTCTGGTAGGCCTTGCGAGCCGACCTGAAAGCCTCCGATCCAGCCGAACGTCGTCTGTTCCAACTCTTTCTACATTGTTTCCTGAGCTTCGCCAGATCGGAGTTCCACCAAGGGGTTCCTCTTGTGGTCTTCACAGACCGCAAAGGGCAGGCTTCTTCAAAAGCTTCCATGATGAAGGCCGTTGTAGTATCAACGGCATCATCTAAATCACTTGGAGTGTCAATTGATGGTGAGTATCCATGAAATTTGGCTGCAACCAAATCGGTAAAGAGATCCCAGTTGGTTGACCGGGGATTCCTGAAACGCAAAGTTTGCGAAGTAACATTCACATGTTCAAACAAGATGTAACGATGGTCAGATAAAGATTCTTCATCTGACACATGCCAATTGGTCAGCTCATGACTAATTCTGCTAGAGCAAAGCGTTATGTCTAACACTTCCTCTCTACCAGATACCATAAAGGTTGGGCGGTTGCCTATGTTAAGTAATCCAAGATCTGTACTACTCAAGTATTCCATCAAACTGGAGCCTCTCAAATTGATGTCTGAGCTGCCCCAGATTATATGGTGAGCATTAGCATCACTACCAACAATTAGCGGAAGGCCTTTTGAAGTGCAGTATGCAATGACTTGCTTGAAAGCATCCGTAGGGGATGGTTCATCATGCGGTAAATAAACCGAACAATAAACGTATTTCCTGTTGAGGTTTCCAACAGATACATCTATTGTGATAGCACATACATCTCTGGTAGTTGGTTCAGAGATGAGTGTAGCAACGATTGCGTTGTTGACAAGCACACATGCTCGAGGCATGACACGTGAGTTTGCCATTTCATTTTTACTGAAAGTAGCAAACACCGGATTCACAAGGTTTCCTAAATAGAAATTCCCCTTACGAAAGTAAGGTTCTTGGACTAACGCCACTTGGGCTGTACCATTTTGCATAAGTCTACAAAGATTGATCGTTGCTGTTCTTTTGTGCTGAAGATTGATCTGAGCTATCCTAACCGTAGCCACTACCCAAACTAGGCAAGAATAAACTCTTAACAATCACAGCACAAAAAAGAACAGCAACAATAAAGCCAGATCGGTATCGACTTGAGTGCGCCAAAGGCGAGGATGCACAGAATACACTGTGTAAAACGCATAATGCGAAACCATATAGGTAAAAATTTAAACTAATTAATAACATCTTCATAATCCCGCCCTTATTCAGCCTCAAGTATGAGATTGAAGAAGGGCAGCTGATTGTCTCGGAGAAACACAAGGTCCACCGCGCTATTGCTCCGGTTAGCACAGTAAGGGCAAATACTGTGGAGGGTGCCCTGGTACTCCACAGGCTCCGTTTGCGGTTAGGTTTTTATTAGACCCCCCTAGCCATTCATTCCTAGGCACGGTAAGCGTAAAGCCGCATAACACCATGAATTAGGGGTCACCTGATTAGTGGATTTCTACCACTGGAACAGGCGGTCCGTAGTGCTATTCTTAGCCAGTTGAACTAACCGCTACCGACACTACACAGCTATCTAGGCTGATCGGGAAAAGAAGTTAATATTGGTGATCAACTTCATACGGGCCCGAAAAGCCGAAAATGTTAATAACTGTGAAAGTGCTCATAGAGCACATAAGGTGAGAAGCAGACTTTGTCTCAGTAGATACGTTGCGCCAAGAAGAAAAATACAACTATCAAACCATGGCTTCATGGCTCCCAGAACACTTTCTCAGCTCTCACATAAAAGAACAAATCATGGCATTTCAATAACCGTACCTGCTTAATTTCATCACGTAATACTTACCTGGACTACTAGCTTTTACCCAGGATGCCATTTGACCGGGATTGGCCGTCTCCAGCTTTGCGAAGCAAAATGTAGCCTTCTCCGGATCACAGTCGGTACTTCTACATAACCTATTTGTCGTAGCGGATCCCTGGGTGCTAGAAGAAAGGTCAGTAGGCTCATCGACTGGGTTCATCTATTCCAACGCTGTGGCTTTTTGGCCTCATCATTCCCGGATGATAAACCCGTCCTAGGAGTGTGGATTTCAGGCCAACAGCCTATCGGGATTTTCTCCACGGCCGCATGAGCCAAGCACAAGTCAGTTGCACCTCCTGCTCTGGTGAACCATTCTCAGCTGCTAGAGGAGTACTTGGCTTTTCTTCCACTTTCTTCCCCGCGTAGTGGATCTATCACAGGGACCAGGATGCCAGTGGTTTGTTGCTTCCGCGGTGTTTCCAACGGAGGCTGGCTGTTCCATCGGCCTTCGTACACCGTCGCTGTCGCCGCTATGAACGGAACTTTTTCTCCGACCGGTTGTTTTCCGTCTTCTGGCACTCCACTCGGCAAACCACTCCTTTTCGGCGGACCACTTTAGATTGCCGGAAACTTCGCGGATTAAGTTCCACTTCCATTTTAACTGAAACTAGGCGAAGCAGCGAAATACTTCACAACCCAGACGACGATATTTTTCACTGCACTGGGTGACTGCTCGGTACGCGCGGGTATAAAACAAAAACAAATTTGAGGCTATGAACAATTTGGTTTGTTTGTTCAACTTCAAGGTTGTAAACCATTTGGTTTGTTCGTTAAACTTTTTATAAGATTTTTTTTTTCTATTTTGATGAAAGTGTTAGTCGTGAAAGTGAAGTTTTTTAGTCTATGGTGTTACAAGCAGTTACAAGTGTTACAGTTGGATATTTATAATAAGAATAATATACATATGAAAAGTGTAAGAGCAGAGCGGACAGGCGGAGGTTATTAAATGAAGTCATGGTATTTCAGGGCATTTAACGTAACTATTAATAAATAAATAAAAATGTGTTGTACACTAACCACAGACAAACAGACGTAAACATGTTCGAAGTATGTTTCGATTGAAATCAAAATCACGTAAACGTGTTTGCCTAATGCTGAAAATTTGGCTTGTTTGGCCAACCATCAACAAGGTGGCGGTAGTGGGCAAGCTGGAACAAAAACGATACGAGTGCCGTGGGTAGGCAATGGGGCACGTTCGGTGTAGTACTAGATTTGTAGTAATGAGCTGAATTTTAGTATGGTGAGAAGGTCAATTCTCCGTTTCTGCAATGAAATGGTGCAAAAAGCGTGGGCATTATGATCCCTTGCCTAATTTGATGCTGTTTGAGCAAAACTTTGGATAACTATGTTGTTTATGTTGCAAGAAATGGAGAAAACAACAACACTGTTGCCCAAAGTTTTGCATCAAATTAGGCAAGGAATCATAATACCCACGCGTTTTGCACCATTTCATTGCAGAAACGGAGAATGGGGCACGTTCGGTGTAGTACTAGATTTGTAGTAATGAGCTGAATTTTAGTATGGTGAGAAGGTCAATTCTCCGTTTCTGCAAAGAAATTTTGCAAAAAGCGTGGGTATTATGATTCCTTGGCTAATTTGATGCTGTTTGAGCAAAACTTTGGGTAACTATGTTGTTTATGTTGCAAGAAATGGAGAAAACAACAACACTGTTGCCCAAAGTTTTGCTCAAACAGCATCAAATTAGCCAAGGAATCATAATACCCACGCTTTTTGCACCATTTCATTGAAGAAAAGGAGAATTGACCTTCTCACCATACTAATATTCAGCTCATTACTACAAATCTAGTACTTCACCGATCTGTCCTATTGATCTTCTCACCATACTAAAATTAAGCTCATTACTACAAATCTAGTACTTCACCGATCTGTCCTATTGGCTTCTTTAACGGAGTTGAGATAATTCCATATTCTGAATCTGCATGTCAAGCTGAGCCGAAACCCAAATTTTCATGAATTTTGGTGCCCGGGAACCTATTTTAAAATCAGTTTGAAGTTTGTATGGGAGCGATTTGTCAAATCACTTCTCGTTGCATTTTGTACTGGGCGGAGCTGTCAAGCAGTTGATCAGCTGTCAAAAGGTGATTTAAAAAAATCTCTTAGAAATTGAATTTAGGTAAAGTCTTTAAACAACGTATTATTTTATCCGTTTATTATTCAGCACTATATATAACTAATACCATATGAATACCAATTTCTGTTCTAATACATCAAACTGTTATTGTGATGCTATTGTATGCAATGCTAGAATAGCAACACAATACAAAATTGAGGTATTAGAGCAGAGGATGGTATTGGCATGGTATCCATTAGGTATTCCCTTCTGCTCGGGATTTGCAGAGCCATACAGTGGTTCGGGTGTCAAGGTTGTTCGAAGCCTTTTTGGAAAAGAGCCTTTCACTCAAAAAATATGAAAATTGATCAATATTTCGAAAAGTTATGACAAAATATTGGTTTTTGATCAAAAAATTGTAATATGCGATGATCCTTCCAACGCATGGAATGGAATTGTAATGAAATCGAATTCGATATTTTATTTTGGGGCATAACTAGGTATATTTTGAAGATGCTTTAGCATGTATAACTTTTTACAAAAAAGATTTGGAAATCATATTTTACACATAGTGGGGCAAAAGTTCGAATTGTGGGGCAAGAGTTCGAGCCAAGTAGCAACTTAAGGTAAAAACCTAAAATTCTGCAAAATGTACATATTATCTCTAAATATGATGGAATTAGTGAGAAAATTCGATCAAAGTTGAAAAAAAAGTTGTTTCATCTGAATTTGGCGGAAAACTACTAATTTTTGGTGTAGTAAATTTTACCCTGATTTGGGTAAAATCCAGATCGAACTTTAAATTGTATTTCAGTTCCCACATCAAATATCAATTGGTTTTAGGTATTCAGATTACCAAAGTGTCAAAAAGTGTGCTACGGTTAGTGAAATTCTACAAACACTAGATTCGAACTTTTGCCCCAGTGGTGGGGCAAGAGTTCGAATTAGACACACACATAATTGAAAAGACATTTGGTGTAACTTTGTTCAGCAAATTTTTAGCTCATGGATGGTAGAATCACCACACGGTATTCATTTATTTTTATCTGCTTCGATTTCTTGAAAAAAGTTGAATTTTTAACTAAGGTCGAACTTTTGCTCCACCTTACTCTAAACTATATTAGCCTTTAAGAAATATTTCTTAGATTATCAGGTTTTTTTCCATAAATTCTTTATAAATTCTTCAATGCTCTCTTTTTCATTTTTTCCATGATAAGCTCAATAATTTACTAAAACCAATCATTTATCAAAAGACAAATATTATATTTAGTATATGGTTCTTAGCTTTGAAGACGAATTCCAAAAACAGCACTTGAAGCAATTATTATAAGCCTGAAGAAATGTTTTCTTGAAATTAAAATGTCGTGAACTAAGAAGCATCATCCAAACAATTTTATTTTAATATAATTTAATAATTAAAACATATCTCAACAATAAGATCGGAAATGACTTTTTCCGAACATATCTGGATGCCAACAAAAGTTTTTCTAATAAATTCTCAAACATTCTTTTTTTTCGTTTTTTTTTCTTCTGTTGGGGAAATTAAGCCACTGCTCATTGGACGCAGTGGCTTAATTTCCCCAACAGTGGAGGAAAAAAAGAATAGATTTGAAATTTAAATTACGATAAGAAATTCTAGTGCTCCCGTGGGAATTGAACCCACGACTTCCAAACCAGTCCGTCAGAGTCATGACGGGTCGGTCTTCGGCCGACCTATTACGGTAGTGTGACCGTAGCACCTTATTAATGTAAATGACTTGATCTTGATTAGAATTCGTCGAGGTAATTTTACAACTAATCAGGCCTTTAAACCTGGATTCTTTCACAAATTGACATTGAAAAACATGTTAAAACAGGGGGAATGGCAAAATTTACACCGGGTGAAGGTTTCCTTGAATATATCAAGATTCCAAAAGGATATTCGCAAGAAGAACCTCATCATAGCAAACGAAAGAAAATCTATGAATACAGCAATTCAAAAATAGCCGTCTTATAATTAGGTGTAACCAAAGTTCCGCAATTCATACATAGTAGCCCAATCTTACCCAAACTAACTCCATTTTTCAATAACTAGCTTAACAACTTACATATCGTTGGTGTGCTCGACTGTAGTTGGAAACTGATATTTTGTGGCTGCTCAGTTTTGACAAAATCAAAACGCTGTTATTCTATTTTGTCCGACGTTTCGGTCCGTTTGGGACCTTCTTCAGCAAAATCAAGTCAAAATTTCAAAACTTTTGGTGATCATACAAAAAGTTACATCTAGTTGATTATTCTTGAACTATCTTGATCATATTGTCAACAACGATATGCCCAAAAACCGAGAATAAACGAGGGTAACGCAGTGATGCGACTAGTCGTTCATACTTGAATCGATCCATCTCTCGACAGAGAATAATACAGGGTGGCAAATGCAAAAGAGAAGCGAACCCACCGCAGCAAGAAACGGCAGCACAAAGAGAGTGTGATTGCTGATGCTCAGGAAAACATGAATCGGAACGATATGCGAATTATTTGCAATGGCCAGAACGCTTACTGGCTGACAGACAAAAAATGTGGCGCACTTTACCCCCAATCACCCCCACATCTCACGCGCCAGTCTTTCCTTCTTCACACACTACCTGCCGCCGGATCCACACCCAACGACCGCTTCATCCCAACCATCAAGTGAGATTTTTAGCAGTCAGTCACTGACTGCTGCACTACTGGTCCGATCCCGATGTTCGTTTTGACTGCCCCGGGGGATGTTCTTCTTCCCGTCCTCGATCCTCCACTGGATGGACCCAGACTCGATGAGAACGCGTTCAACCGGGTGGTGGCGGGGTTCGTTGCCTGGCGTTGTTGCAGAATGAGCGAGCGCCTATTTTGCCGATAATACGGATCGTTTCGCGATTGGTCTTGTTACGGTTCTTCGCGCCGTTTTGCTGGTGTTGTTCTTGCTGTTGTTGGTCCGATTTTTGATTGCTCACTTTTTGGAATCTCGTTCGAATCATCGCCGTCTCGGAATGGCCGAGGTTTTCGTCGAAAAGCTTAATTGCTGCAACGATGCGAGAAATTTGCCATGATATGTTTGTTGGGCCCAGAGTTCAACGATTGGTGAATGAATTTGGCGATGTTTATTGATTGTGTTGGTGTATCAATTTTTGGTTAATGTGTACTTCGATAATTTGCTTTCTGTGAATGCTTTGGCAATGGCACAACTTGTATACCGCAAGCATATGCTTATGAAAACCAGCAGTCATTGAGTATGCTTCGCTGATACATGCCAAGTTTCACAGGCGCACAGCAATTATTTCTTTTTTTATCGGTATTAACGAGATTTTTAGTCCTAGGCTAGTTCATCTCGGGACCCACGCTTTACTCCCCTTCCGAAGGAAGAACTCGCATTTTGCGAGTTTGTCGGGAGTGGGATTCGATCCCAGGTCCTTGGCGTGATAGAGCAGTGTTTATTTCGCGTTGAGCATTGAACAAGTTAGTATCCAGCTATCGTCTACCGTTTTATATAGGTTTTATGACATCATTCTTTCTTTCTTCTTGACAAAACATTTATTTCTAAATTCAATGGAGATGAACTTTAACCTGTGGCTAATAGCTACTGAAAATAAGCGGTGACCTGCCTCTAATCGGCTCTCTATGTGAAAGTAGAGCTGGTGGTAATTTGTCTTGCGCTTTCCAGCACTTATCCACAAAAGCCTATTTCCTACCCAACATTAAGTTCGCTTCAAAGTACCGCGTAGAACCCAAAACCAAAGGCCGAACCCAGCCCAAATGAGCAACGGGACTGCGTTTGGTCCGAGCCGGGACAGTTCGGTTTGTTTGTTTGCGGTAGTGATATCAAATTATAATATAACCCACCATTGGTTGTTGTCGTCGTTCCCTTTGGTTTGGTGTTGCGGTTGTATACGGTTGAAGATGATAAGTCACTGTGCTAAGTGCTCGTGCAAGCAGAGTCCATCTCGGGCTGTCGTCGCCGCCGCCGCCGAAGCGACGGCGAAGTCGTGCGTCACTGGTATTTGGATTGTGATAAGACATCGTGCGAGTGCGAGCTCGCGAGGAGGTGATCAGCATTTAACGCCTCTCGGACGGGTGACGGGGGGCGTGAATCGGTGTGGGTTGGGGGTGTTGGTGGGGTAGTGCATGTGCCATGGGTGTCGGATGAATGTTAATCTGGTTAGTCTTGTAGCCAGATATGTGTATCAGCTGGTTTTGCTAATCGAGCTTTGTTTGTTTTTCCGTTACCTTTTTTCAGAACCCAATGGCAGGAAGTCGGCATCAGAGGCAAAACAAACGGATAAAAAAGATGTCAAAGTTAAAGGTAAGTGGGTGAACCAAGTGGGACTAGTACTCTACTGAACCGAAAACCGATTTTGCTGATAACTGCATTTCAGTGGAGATGGGTGCTTCATGCGGCGTAGATTCTACGGAGTATGCATGTATCCAACAATGGTTGATATAAGTAAATTTTTGTTAGATACCGAATGTATCAAGAATATGTCACTGTCAATCGACTGTTGTATGGCACGCGAACGATCATAGAAAAATAAATAAATTACATATTGCAATTTATGATTGTCTCAAAATAACCCGACTAGAAAATTATATCAAGTTTATATCATATTGTGTTATGATGTTAAAATATTTTTCTATAATTTTGTTCGAAACTAGATGCAGGACGATGTTAAAATAACTAAAATTGTAACAAAAAGTACACTGGTCTAATCAAGATAATAACCTATTTTGTTATTATCGTATCAAAATTTTAACACAATGTGATATAAATTTTAGCTTCAGAATTACTAGTTTCTATCACAATTTGATATAATTTTAAAACATTATTCTCTAAATATCAGAATCAGAACTCAATTATATCACAATGAGTTATCAAACAACATTTCTAACATAAGTGGTTCGTTTTATAAAACTACTAGCAACCATGCGTCTCTATACTTTATTAGATGGTGAAACGTGGTTATACCAAAACAACTTGTATGTTTTTTTTTTTTAAAGATTTTTGTCTTTCAGATGTACTAGCAAATCTGGTATAAATGCCAGTAAAGGGCAGCATACATGCTTTTCCTTAATGCAAATACTTTTATGATTTTTTTCAACCACTGATTAAAAA
>NW_026917378.1:0-25000 GCF_035046485.1 Aedes albopictus
TTATAACAATAAATTATTTGGTGGAGCACCCATATTAGACCCATATGACAAAATGTGTCATAATTTATTTCTAGTGCTGTAATGGTAGAATCAGAGCTAGTTAAATAGTCAAAATTATCCGATTCCAGCGTCCCTACACGTGTACATTTTCAAGGATGAATTCCTGGAGGAATCTCTGAAGGAACCGCTTGAGCAATTCCTGAAGAAACTGCTGGAACAACTTCTGAAAAATACATGGAACAACTTTTGAAGAAATCCCTGCCGAAATTTCTGAAATTTTCTTTGAGGATTTCCAAAGGCTTTCTTAAGAAATCCTTGGAGCAATTTCTGGAAGAGAAATGTTTTGAAGGAATACCAAAACGAATGCGAGTAAATTTTGGGAATTTCCTTAATAATCTCTTGTAGGGAATTCCTAAAGCAATCCTTGGAGACAGTTCTTTAGAAAGTTTCTAAGGAAATTTTGAAAGAGTTTTGAGCTTCTGATCCTCAATGTATTCGCGAATCATATTCTAAAAAAAATATGGAATATTTTTAAGAAACTTCATGAAGGGTTTTCTAGATGAATGCTTTGAAAAAAAAATCGGAAAATCGGGAAGAATCTCTATTAAAGAAATCCGAAGAAATTCGTAGATAAATTTCTGGAACAATCCATGCAAAATTTTTTGAACCCATTTTTGGAAGCTATCCATGCAAGACTTTCTTAACCCTTATGTAGCCGGCAGGGTACCCGGGTGATATTTCTAAATGACATTCTAAAGTTTAGAGATTCCAGAAGATTTTGTGAAAAAAAAATCAGACTGAATTTCGTAAGGATTCCCTGGATGATTTTTTGAAGTAAATCTACGAGCAGTTTCCAAAGAAGTCCCTGACAGAATTTCTTTAAAAATCTCTAAAAGATTTTATCAGGAGCTCATGAAAGATTTCTTAAACGAATCCTAGGATTGATTTCAGCAAGGGTCCATGGAAGATTTATCGAAAAATCTGTAGAAGTTCGTTCAAAGTCATCCTTGGAGAAATTTGTAAAGAAATCCATGGAGGAAAATCTGGTGATATTTTTGAAGAAATCATTGGTCGGATTTATAATAAAAACCATGGGAGATTATCTGAAAGAACCGCTGGAAAAAAAATGTGAAGGAACTCCCAGGGTAGTAGTTTCTATTGGAATGCCTGGAGAAAATGCCCGAATGGTTCTCACATTTTTTTTTAAGAAACCCTGGAGAAATTCCTAGAGAAATCCCAAGAAGTTTTTTTGACAGAAATTTAGATTAAAAAGAAATCTTTGGAGCAATTTCTAAAGCAAACCCCGGAGAAAGTTTTGCAATAAATCTTTGGGGGATTGTTTGTGAGAATGCTTAAAGGAATTTCCGAAAGATTTTTCGGAAAAATAAACTGAAAAAGTCTCAAAAAAGGTAAAGGAGGAATTTCTACAAAAAAATCATACACATCAGAAAATTTTGGAAAAATCCTTTGAAATTGGAAGTTACTGTGGGAATATTTGGTGAAATCCTTGGAAGAATTTCCAAAGTTTCCCAGTTCAAATTTTTTAAGGAACTTTTGAAACATTTTCTGAAAAATAGTATCTGAATGCATCGCTGAATGTTTTATTAAAGGAATCTCTGGAGAAATTTCTGAATAAATGTCTAAAAATATTTGTGAAGGAATCTCTGAACGCATTTTTGTAAGAATCCCTATAGAGATTCCTCTATAGAGGAATTTCTACTCATATTCATGGATATTTGAGTGGAAGAATTTCAGAAGTAAATCATGCAAGATGCTTTGAAAGAATTCTTTGTGAAATTTATAGAATAGAAGGAATTTCTAAACAAATCTATGAAGAACGTATTAATGAAAGATTTTTTTTGAAAGAATCCGTGAAGGATTTTTTGGCGGAATACTTGGACAAGTTTCCGCAAATAAAAATAGAATAGAAGAATTTCTGAAAAAAAAAATGTTGGTAGATTTTCTAATGAAAGCTCCAATACATTCTCGTACGAATGCCTAGAGCAATTTATGAATAAATAACTTAAGCAATTTCTGAAACAATCCCTGTGTGAATTTCTTAAACAATCTCTGAAATGATTTGTGAAAAATCATGGAGGAATTGGTGAAGCAAATCTTGCCAAATTTAGTTAAATAATTCTTTGTGACTCTTCTGGAGGAACACATGGAAGATTTTCTGAAATATTCTGTAGCATGATTTGATGTGGAGAGTTTTATTCGGAGACCGTCGTAATAAAGATGAAAATTCTGGGTTCACTTAATTTAATTTAACACCCCAGAATTGCAACAAAAGGCGACTGAGCAGATAGCGGCACAAACCTACACTACTCGTACAGAAAGATCGTTCGGAAAATACAGCACAACCAGTAATCACGCTCTATCAGGTGCTCGTCATTGTCACGAATCTCTAAATTTCCGAAGGAACCCTTTGGGGAAGTTCAGATGGGATCCCTGGAGGAATTTAGAAACTTTTTCATTTTTTTTGGGACATTTTTGCAAATAACGTTATTGTGTATGTATGTCAATTGCTCAAAATATTGGCTTTTGAATCAACCTTACATAGTTTTGCATCCAAAAGATTTCGATCGTAACAAAAAAGCGAGATAGTGGTTTATTCGTCATTTAGCGTGAATTATTAATATATGCCAAAAACTCCGAGCCTTTTATCGAAAACTCAATTTTCATGCAATTTTTGTATGTTTTGGTACATTTTGGTATAAAATTTACATAAAAATAAAATAAAAAATTTTGCTTCGATTTTATGTAAAATTCGATTTTATAGACATTTCAAAAATTGAAATGTCCACTAAATCTAGGTATACCTGTACACTCATTCGAAGAGGGTATTCTGCTTAGAGGGTTCGAAAAGTCGGTACAAGAGCCTGAATAATACTTTTTTATCATTATCGATCTAAATCTTTGGAGAAATTGTCTAGGTGTAAGAAATTGTCTTATTACGTAAGAATTTCAGCAGCAATTTTCAAAGTTTCTTTGAATATTTTTATTTCTAAGAAGAAATATTCAAAAGTATCTGGAGAAATCCACGAGGGAACTCTTTTAAAACAAGTCCCTGGGCATTTCCTTTAACAAATCATGGAAAAACATTTCTGAAAATTTCTGCTTAAGAATTCCGGGAGTAATCATGAAATGAATTCTGAAGAATCTATCCAAGATTTTTTGGAAAAATATTTCTCAGAAGAAGTCTTAAACTACTTGAATAGTCTTTGGAGGAATACCCACGGAATTCAGGGTGAACCAGAAACTCGTTAAACAATTCTTGGAGTCAGAAAGTGAAGACACAGCCCTGGTCTACCCTTAAGCATCCTATGCTGAGCATACTTGTCATGAGATAGGCATTATCAACTAATATAGATTCCAGAAATAGTATTTGTACTCGTACATCTTTCATAGATCGAAGGAGATTTTTTGTGTGTTCTTCTTCCGGGGTCGGCTAGCACTGCCTTCATCCCTAGATACAACCGGACAATCAGTATATAATAGACGTCCCACTGACTGCCTGATAAGATTAGTGATGTTATCGGCTCGGAAAGCGTGATACAGCACCAAATATTTATTTGGGTATTCATGAGAGTTTGACTACAATGAGATTAGAATGCCCAGATATGGGAGAGGTTCAGACTGCGGTAGAAACGTGTTCGACTGTGTATTTTTCCATCTAGAGTTACTGAATCCTATCACGAAAGGGTGGATAGATTGCTAAGCTTTACTTTTCTGATTTGATAGTCTTGGAAACCATTGTAGAATAGTATTAACAATAAGATCACCCAAAATTATCTGCGTTTGAGCTATATGTACAATTTTAGCCAAAGAAGTCCAACAGAGATAAGCCAACATGCTAATAACATGAGCTGCATCAAATTTACATTAACCCTCTAATACCCAACCCTGCCTTTAGACGGGGTATAGTTGGAGCATTTTTGTAATTTTTGTTTCGTGGGAAATCACAATTTTTATATTTTTGACTGATATTTTGGACTGTTTTGTATATCTCAAAATGGTTTTTGGTGTATTTTAAAGCGTATTTACATTTTTTAAAAATCATTTAAAAATTGATGTTTTGGTCACCTTTTAGAAGTCATTGTTTATTTTGTATTGAATCGCTACAATAAACATATTTTAATTTTTTCCCAAACCATTCTATCCTTGTTTAATAGTTTAAGGGGATCGAATACACTCTAAAATTATTTTCCTTAAAATTACACAGAAAATAAAATTTTATATGAAAAAAATTTAAAATAAAAATATTTCAACAATAATCATAAAATCTCAAAATGTTTTCATCCCAAAAATTCCGTACCCCAAATAGGCTTCCAGGAAAAATATAAAAGTGTAGGGATGTTTAAAAATAAAAATTAGAAAAATCAAAAACTGAAATTCACGAACTCGAGAATTAAAAAGAATCATCTTCCAAAACATGTTTAAATCGATTTTAGATGACGAAAAATGATATTTAGATCAAAATCAAAAATTTGGGTATTAGAGGGTTAACATTGTGTGTAAACATTGCCCAATGAACTGCGATTAGCTATGGCTATCTCACAAGTTCTAGGAAACTGTTAAAACAAGTCGGCCCAAAATATCGTGTCACTCAAAGTAAACGAACCAGCCGGAAATTTGACCAATAATTATAGCCTAATTCTCACCACCCACGTTTTGGTTCGCAAGTGGTATCTAAATGGGGCGCCAAAATACCTGCGTCTCCAATAATGAGCTTCTAGGAAGCTCGATAGAAGGTGCTATTTGTTGATCTGTTAACGTCGATCATTCTTTTATTGGAAACTTGAGGGATCAACGATCATCTGAGAATTTCAGTGAAAATTTGCTTATCTGCGATTCGATACACTTTGTTTGCTGAAATTCCTCACACCAGTAGGTTTCACAGCCGATATTGCTACTCTTGGAGATTAAAACGCACGTAAACAGTTTCTTTTTTCGAAAAGTGTCTCGTGACATTGTTTCGCCAATCCTACTACCGATCATCTCCTTGTCCCACACCCACATCGTCCGATTTTGCGGTCTGTTTCAAGGTGGCAACGTGCCTGTCCATCATGATCCTCGTCATGATCGGCTTGTTGTTCAGTGAATAACCTACCTACCTACCTACCTATGTATGTAAATGGTGATTTCAAATATGTAGGTCCTACATAGGCCGCTCTATACGCGACTCTCAGCAAATAAGGCTCATCCGTTTGAATATATTACAGAAATGCTCTTATTCAGCGCGCGCACGCTTGAGAATGTGTACGAACGAGTCATCGTCATCCGTTGAGAACAAACATTGCGTAATCAGCTCCGCGCGAAATCGCGTCGATCGCGGACAGGGTGCGTCAATAAAAAGAGGGAAAGAACATATCCACATAACATAAGTGGAACTCCGTAGTCAGAGCGAAGGAAAAAGTTGTATCCTTTTCCAGCACGCGAAACTGTTATATCTTTTATAAAAGGCATCGAACTGTCATTAATTTTGGTAAACAAAAAACATCTGGTCGAACCAGTATTCCAGTTTTGGCAAAGAATACAGGAACAAAGATTAGCATCTGAGATATGCGTAAAACAAGCTGCTGTAAAACCACTTATTCATTTTGTCATAATTTCATTGAAATCTTCGAAATAACACATCCACGTTCAACATATCGTTGTCCCTTTATATTTAAAGGTAGAAAACGCATTTTTAACTTGAGTTTACAAAGCAACATCACAGTTTATATCCTATTTTAGATCTCCACGTACTGCCAGTCTAGATCTATGAGGTCTTGGTTTTACTTCGCAGCAATGAAAAATGGTATACTTGCTGAAAAATAGTATAGCAATAATGTTATAATGCATTTGACATTTCGATGCCCCGTATACCAGTGTACGAAATAGAAAAGGCATCAACTTTTTGAGCCAGAGTTCCACTTATGTTATGTGACATATCTCTGCAGGGATGAAATAAATATTGAATCTTTATTTTCAACAACTGCATTTTAGGCAGATTTTAGAATTATTATTTCTTTATTTTAGAGATTTTTATCTGTAGGTTGATTTATCTCTGATGAAGGCATGAATAAGAAACTAAAAACATGTGTCTGGTCGATTTTTTTCATAATTTATGTTGGGTAACTAGTAAAAGTTATTTTCACGTATGTTAGATTCTGAGCAGTTGTGATTTTACCAACTATATTTTTAATTGGGAACTTCTAACATTTCACTTTTTATCGGTTCACTCCAGTTATCATCTATTAGATGTCCTAGTAATATATAATAAATGAATATTCTATTGTCACACCCGGTACTAGGCCATCCCGCCTTCTATGCATTCAGTCACAATCACATACACCTTCAACGCAAGATAGGAGCCAATTGTAGACCTAGGCCTCTCTGGATCAACCGACAAACGGAAGGATGGGAAGTTTCCATTTAATGGCAGCCACACAACAACTATACAGTATGACGACGTTATCTCGTCGTCGGGCTTCATCAGCAGCCTCAGCAAATCAATGAATCTCACCACCAATTAGTTGGCGAGAGTAACAACAGCCATGGAGCTGATGGAGTCCCAATTATGTCTATAGAGGAGGTACATTCGAGGCTGAGTTGATAGCGAGCGATACTATATGTATATGCTGTGATTCGACACCGAACTGGATGGTGTATATCTTATCTCTTCTAGTTCCATGCTATTCGCTATGGATGGCAAGGAACACGACGATAGAGCACCCAAAGCTACGGAACATTGGAGTAATGTGTTATCAAAATGACATTGAAGCCGTTTATTTTCTCACTCACGATAGATTTTTCGCTCTTGTGCTCCCTCTCTCTTTCTAGGGTGCAGTAAATTTACTCCGAACACGTTTTAATGGCTTGCTTCGGTTGATGAATTCCTTCTTTTTTCGCAAATGGCTAGGATTATGCTCCATCGATCCTGTGCAAGCAAAAAAAGGTAATGCGAATTTCATGCTGCTTCGTCATGTTTCACATATTTTTTTCGCATTATGCTGTGGCAGCCTCTAACGGACACGCGTTCTATGCGGAATGACAAATTTATATAAATACACACATCGATGTGAGTCAAGCCAGGAGAAAAGGCGAAACAGCGGAGGCAGAGAAAGAATGCCGATGATGTTTCTCAAGTTCGATGCGGTGGTGATAGGTATTTACTTTCGATGTGTTGGTTTCATCAATTAAAACTTATCATCCGTGTAGTGGTACCGCCTCAAACCAGTCATCTTTGCGTGGAGCAGATTTTCAGCGGTAAAATGACCATGGTATCATGCCGCTTTCCGTACATTCCTCTCTACGTGCGCTGAAACATATGCATCGATTCCGACCGCTAATGCGGCTATTGTCCCTGCTGGCGACATGATAGGGGCCAACTACTAGACATTGTGAGATAAGGTTTCGTCTCGTAGACTGAAACGGTGCAGGTTTTTCCAAACGGGTCCCATTCACCATCACATATATTGCCAATTAACGATCGGTTTGCCATTAACCACGCCCTCATCCTTGACGTGTCGGAAAAGGAGATCGATTAGAGCGCATACCGCAAGGCCCCTTGTCCTATTCGCCTCTGCTTCCTTGCTCCACCAAATCACTTCCCTTTTTTTCTTCATCGGCACTAGTATGAGAATAGCGCAGCTTGACAACTAAGCTCTAGGATCTCCTATATAGCCTTGAAATTTTCTCTCCTTAATGCTCTTATTAATTTCCGTGTGGCCGTGTGCGAGACATAGGGGTACTGCATTCAGCAGCGGTAGCCCCTTCCTCACCGACTGTCACTGGGACGTCGAGAAGGAAAGAGGGGTCTCAGCGTAGCAAACTGCTTCCGTTCTGCCTTCGTTTTGCCGGCGATGATCTCGATCTCTAGATGGATTTTTATTGCACTTTAGCCAATAATTCATTCTTTTTCATCCCGAATGTGCTCTCGGCAGGCCAGAAATATCTAGAAAAAATGTGAGCATGAGGAGCTCTAACTGCCATAAAGTGGAGAGAAACATGCGTACTCTTTTCCCCGATGGCAAAGCAGGCTGGTGGACGGACCGAAAAGAAGAAATTTGACTCATTTTACGTCACATGCACTCACATGTAGGTGAAACACTGCGCTCCAGCACTGACTTTTTCATCATCCAGACACCAGAGTCCCTGATCACTATCACCGCCCGCACAGAAGCACCGTCTTCAAAGATTCCCCGGAATCTAAAATTTCAAACTTTCATTTATCAACCCCTGGAAGATGAAACCCCCGAACCATTCATAACCGCGAGAGCGCACACCGCCCGGCTTCGAAGAACTTTTTTCACTCGCCACCTCTCGCTCCTGTTAGCCAGCCAGCAGCAGCACTGAAAAACCATCAGGCAGCCAAGGCAAAGGCAGTCAAAATGGCGACCTGGACACTCCTCAATGCGTCACACCGACTTCGGGGCACCGAAATTCCATCTTTCCCAAACGGAACCGGGTGAATTCCAGTTCGCCCCGGTCCGCCACACCTTAATACGCATTTGTTACTTACTTTTTGCAACGAAGGGACACTTTTCGCGTACAAAATAATGGCACACACACTCGCTTTTTTCAACAGAATCAGCTCTCGAAAAGACTCCACGGCCGCAATATCAAAAATCGATCGATTTTGTGCGCTCTGCTAGCTCGACGAACCGAGCCGTCCACTCGCGACAAGACTAGTGCCGGCCGTCCCGCTCTTCGCCTCTCGCTCTTTGACGTAAACTGTCACTCAATGACGGTGGCTGTTCGTCGATTTTATAGAACATTTGTGCTATAAAGTTTGTTTTTGTGTCATACCTATTGTTGTGTAATGTAAAATTCTGCTTTGCGTTGCATTATGTAGAAATCTACTCATGAAATTCGAGTTTTTATCGTTATTTTCACCACATCTATTTTTGAGTTTTTTCTGTTCTTTCCGATTCTTTTAGTTTTTTCACACTTCCTATTTTTTTGATCTTATTTACCTGCCCAACTAACAATCGCCAGCCGCAAACAAGCATGCATGCTAATTGTTGCTCTATAATAGTAATTATAGCTGAACTAAAATTATGCTGTACACATTACTGTACAAATGCTATTTCAATTGAAAAGGTAGCCAATGTTCAACTTTTCGTATTGGTGTTAACAACAATAATTTGAAACACTTTTCAAGCGTTTAATAAGATTTTTATTCGACTCGCAGTAATTCCTTTTCAACATAGTTTAACAATACTTTTTTCTGCTTCTTGTTAAGTTCATGTAAAAATTAGCCCATGTACATATCTGTGTAATGTGTTTTTCACAAGTCAAATAAGCGCTTTTGTTTCATCATACTTCGAATCAGAGTACATGATGAAAAACACGTATTTTTTACTGAGCTGATTTAATCTGTTGTTCAGTCGTTAACCATAATGTCTGTGATAATTCACCACTGCTGAATAGGAGTCAAAGTCTTATCATTATGAAACCACGGGAAGTTTATGTTTTGATTTGAGCGCTGCAATTCATCATCTCTAGGATGGCGCAGATAGGAAGGCATGCGGCAGGCAATCGACGGGCCTCGAGTTCAAATCTGGATTTAGGTAAATTTATGAGTAGTTATTAATTCACAATATTTGTTCACAGCATTAAATTCCAATCATAAACTCTCGTGGAAATTGATAAATTTCGCATTTTATTTATTTTCAATCATTTTTACTTAAGCTGAATAACAGCTATACTTTATAGTTGTAAAACGATTAAACAACAAACAGTTCATTTGATATAAATACAACACTATGCTCTATAGTTTCTCCAAATTTGTGTGAACTAAAACTGAACAAAGGTTGTATCTGAAAATTATCCAAATGTTATTCAGCATCATGCTGAATCAATTCGTCGTAAAGGTGCTTGTAAAATGAGTGATTGTTAGTTGGGTGCTCATGCATTCGATACAAGTTTTCTCACAGTGCGATAAAAATACTGACAGCGAAATCAGAATGGAAAACACGTGTTTTAGGCTGAACAGCTGTTGAAGTATAAGGCGTTGTTCAGTTGATTACCACGTGCTGTGCTGATTCACCACTGCTGAACACAAGTTCAGCAGTGATTATTATTGAGTCATGGGAAGATTATGTTTTGCTTTGGGTGCTGCATCTCACCATCTCTAGGATGGCGCAGATAGGAAGGCATGCGGCTGGCAATCGACAGGTCTCGAGTTCTAATCCGAATTTAGGTAATTTTACATGTAATTCTTATTTAATAATAGGTGTTCTCAACATGAGAGTAAATAATTACTCTCGTGAGAGTTCAACATTTTTGCATTTTATTTCTTGTACATTTGTAAAACGCTTTGATCAACAAAAAATTAAGTTGGTGCACAACATGATGCTTTATAACTTCTCCAAATTTGTGTGAACAAAACCCGAACATAGGTTGTACGTGAAAATAATTCAAATGTTATTCAACATTGTGCTGAATTAATTCGTCATAATGGTGCCTGTTAAATGAGTGATTGTTAGTTGGGAAGATGCATGTATGGTTGGTTATAAATCGCTAGGTTGCGATGCAATCAAGCGTCTGAGTGTAAAAAAGTTCGATTGGATTTGCATCTTGTCACTCTAATTTACAAAAGAGAGAGTCGATGAAGAGAACTCGCTCATGTTACTTTCGCACTTATTGAAACTCAATCTAGAAACATACAATAATATTTGTTATCATGTCAGCAGTTTTCGCTTTTGAAAAACTATAGAATTCATATTTGTCATTTATTTATTTATTTATTTGACAACATCTTCGGCTGAATGCCGCACAGACTGATTAGCTAGACCTAATTCTAATTTATCATCATCATCATCATCATCATCATCATCATCATCATCATCATTCATTCATTCATTCATTCATTCATTCATTCATTCATTCATTCATTCATTCATTCATTCATTCATTCATTCATTCATTCATTCATTCATTCATTCATTCATTCATTCATTCATTCATTCATTCATTCATTCATTCATTCATTCATTCATTCATTCATTCATTCATTCATTCATTCATTCATTCATTCATTCATTCATTCATTCATTCATTCATTCATTCATTCATTCATTCATTCATTCATTCATTCATTCATTCATTCATTCATTCATTCATTCATTCATTCATTCATTCATTCATTCATTCATTCATTCATTCATTCATTCATTCATTCATTCATTCATTCATTCATTCATTCATTCATTCATTCATTCATTCATTCATTCATTCATTCATTCATTCATTCATTCATTCATTCATTCATTCATTCATTCATTCATTCATTCATTCATTCATTCATTCATTCATTCATTCATTCATTCATTCATTCATTCATTCATTCATTCATTCATTCATTCATTCATTCATTCATTCATTCATTCATTCATTCATTCATTCATTCATTCATTCATTCATTCATTCATTCATTCATTCATTCATTCATTCATTCATTCATTCATTCATTCATTCATTCATTCATTCATTCATTCATTCATTCATTCATTCATTCATTCATTCATTCATTCATTCATTCATTCATTCATTCATTCATTCATTCATTCATTCATTCATTCATTCATTCATTCATTCATTCATTCATTCATTCATTCATTCATTCATTCATTCATTCATTCATTCATTCATTCATTCATTCATTCATTCATTCATTCATTCATTCATTCATTCATTCATTCATTCATTCATTCATTCATTCATTCATTCATTCATTCATTCATTCATTCATTCATTCATTCATTCATTCATTCATTCATTCATTCATTCATTCATTCATTCATTCATTCATTCATTCATTCATTCATTCATTCATTCATTCATTCATTCATTCATTCATTCATTCATTCATTCATTCATTCATTCATTCATTCATTCATTCATTCATTCATTCATTCATTCATTCATTCATTCATTCATTCATTCATTCATTCATTCATTCATTCATTCATTCATTCATTCATTCATTCATTCATTCATTCATTCATTCATTCATTCATTCATTCATTCATTCATTCATTCATTCATTCATTCATTCATTCATTCATTCATTCATTCATTCATTCATTCATTCATTCATTCATTCATTCATTCATTCATTCATTCATTCATTCATTCATTCATTCATTCATTCATTCATTCATTCATTCATTCATTCATTCATTCATTCATTCATTCATTCATTCATTCATTCATTCATTCATTCATTCATTCATTCATTCATTCATTCATTCATTCATTCATTCATTCATTCATTCATTCATTCATTCATTCATTCATTCATTCATTCATTCATTCATTCATTCATTCATTCATTCATTCATTCATTCATTCATTCATTCATTCATTCATTCATTCATTCATTCATTCATTCATTCATTCATTCATTCATTCATTCACAATTAATGAGCGTTCGGTTCATTCTCGTTCGTCCCTTCCTTTTCCCTCTCACGCGAATTGGGTTGTTTAGTGAATTATTTAAATATTGCCTTTTTCTTTAGCCTAATCGAAAGAGCTCATTTTTCTGAGTATAACGTGATTTTATTGCGTTCCGCCCAACTAACATTTTCAGCGCTATAAGCTTCAGTCATTTGCTTTCTGTTGTATAACCATCGAGTAAAAGCAGTCAAAGCTGAATAAAAGGAAAGCTAGTCAAATATAAATCATAAGCTAATACACGATTGCAAAACAAGCACCATACAGCTACCAAACTCGGGTTTCAGAAATCCATTGCTTGTCACTGGGGCTGCCTTTACTCCACTCTATTCCAACTCCGGGAGATTTCCCGGAAGATGTGAAAACTTGAGCACATCGAATAGGAGTCCCCACTAACAAAACAGCTGCTACTATACAGTACAATTCGTTATACTGACAAATCTCCAAACCAGCAGCGCTTTAAAGGCCGTTATGCGATTTCATTACGGCTAGAATCTGTAATAAAGAAACTGTTGGTTTACCAACACGGCTTGTCGAATGTAAACATTATTGTCAAAACAAACTTTAAGCGGGATATATAGCTACTACACAAATTCTTTACAGCTATCCATCTCTGTGCTGTGAAATTATTTGGGTTGCTTTTATTGCACTTTAATTCAATGCCGGAAGATTTTCCGGAAGATGTGCAAATCGAGTAAGAGTCCCAGCCACTACAACAGCTGCTTTTATACAGTACGTTTTGTGATGTTGCCAAAACACAAAACAGCAGCGCTTCGTAGCCGTTTAAAGAACACTCTTTCAGCTAGAAGCTGTGAAGAAGAATCTGTAGGCGCAATCACACAGCTTGTTCAATGTAAACATTATTGCGTTTGACGTTTCACAAGCTTTTGCAGCAAGATGAAGTTGGGTAATGTCGAATTCGTTTTTGAACCTGGGTTGGAACTGGATCGGTGAAAAATGTGAAAACAAACAAACGTCAAACCAATTTCAGTGCAAGCGAACCTGAGTTGGGTTGATTTTGCAACTGTGATCTGATCCAGGTTGAAACTGAATCAAAAACGAATTCGACATAAGGTTTCTTGTGGCACAATTATGAAGCCTTGTCTGGAGTAAAACAAAACGGGCTATTTTCTATATTATTTATATATAGCAGTGTGGCAGCGAGGACATCATCGGGACCAGTGGATACAGAGATCGGGAGTTCGATTCCAAATAGCGGCAAGTACTTTAATTATTCAATTTTAAAAGTGATAATTCCAGTTCCACATGTATTGCGTCACGATATCCATAACCTAATTATATTTAAACGTTTAATTTGGGGATGCCGTATAACTATTATTTAACAACTGCGAAAAGGCTGAAAAAGCGCCTTCTCAAGATGTTATTCAGTTGGTGGTTACATAGGAGCCGAGAAAAGAGCTATGACTTGGTGGCATAGAAGCTTCTCGCACAGCATATACATGCTGATTAAGTTCGCCAGATTCATTGGTATAGGGCTTGCATAGAAGCTTCCATCTATATGTACAACACAGTAACTCAGCATCAAGCCGTATTGAGGACGCTTTGTTGACGTTTACATTCACAATAAATGTTAGTTGGGCGATTCCTTTGTTTTGATGGTTAAATAAACAAATCAGTTTTAATTTCCGTGGCTAGAATGACAGTTCAATCGATAAAGTGACAGTTCACCCGAACAAAAAAATTTCCCCATACAAACTTTAAATGATTTTTAAAAATAGTTCCCAGGCACCTAAAATGATGAAATTTTGGATTTCGACTTATTTTTGGGCGGAGATTCCGATTATGCAATAATCTGGATACCCCTAAAGAACCCAATTTTGACATTTTCCGGTGGTTTGTTTTGGTTCCCATTCGTTGCCGTTCTTTTCTCTCTCGGAGAGGAAATTGAGGTTAAATTTCGATGCAAAACTCTGTTGAAGCCATATTGCAAGCTTGCCCGCTCAGATGAATTTCTACCTGGGTACTTCGAGTCTACCTAGTTTAGACACCTTATGATTAACTTAGCTAAGACACTCAATTTTTTTCCATGAATTTTATTTTGGCTTTCAACCGGGTTATGCTTTTGACGTTTGGTTTAGCCTGTTTACACTTTCTCATCAACCGACACCGGCACGACCGACCGACCGCGTGAAAAAAGAAAAAAAAAATCTGTTGTTCGTTGCGGGCCTCGCGCGAGTCGTGAATATTTTGAAAAATTATGCCGCCGGTAGTCATCTCAGGGCCCATGGTTGGCCCAGAATAGACTAAAATCTACGCCGTTGATCATCCGGACGCATTCCAATAGGTAAGTTCCCGGGATGAGTCTAAAAAGGTCTTTGTTTTAACGAGGATTTTTTTTTCAGATAGTAAATAGAATGCAAAAAGTGGTTCTCCCGGTTCTGCATTCGGTGAAGCAGATGTCGCCTGCAAACCTTGTTCCTGCCAATTGTAACCGGAAGGTTGAAGTGTACCGTTGCTTTTTTCGTCATGCTGGGAGTGCATATCACTCGCAACGAGGTTGGAAGAATCGCAATATATATAATCGGTCATCGAAAAGCGGTGGTGAGTTTTGTGTCATGCGGGAGACTTGAAGTGGTTTATATTCCTTCCGTCTGATCTTACTTATTTAAGTTTTCATTAAATTTTATCCCATTCCGCAGAACACTTCAGCTTGGACGTTCTTGGGGTGTGTAACGCAGTCCTGGTTTTTGTTTTCAAGGTGCCGGAGGAGCTGATCGACGTTTATAGTTGGCACCGGGAGTTGAATGAAGAGCATCAACGACTTGTAGCGCATTCGATGGATTCTACGTAACTCAACAAAAGGCCAAAGGGAAATGGAAAGTGTTCTGCATGTATAATCAGAATGAAACTCTGTATGTATAAACCTTGCCACCAAGACGCAATATTGACGGCATTGTCCGGTCAACCCGGATCCGGCTACATATTGTCATATTGCTGATAAAATTGTGTGAATGTTAGAATAATGTATGGTGAGTATTTTTGAAATCATCATCGGGTTTGATGCTGTTTTTGGTCAATTTTTAATTGTTGTACCATAATTGTTAATTTTGGCTTCTTCTTCTTTCTGGCATCAGGTTCACATTGGAACTTGGCCTGCATCTCTCAGACTTCTTCAATCCACAGTTATTAAATGAAAGGCTTTCTTTGCATTGCCATAGTGGTTTCTGCTTTTAGTGGTGTTGCGTGTACGTACACGCTGCATTACACGAACACTACCTGAGTTACTGGTTGAAAATAGTAAACAAAGATCAGCTGTTCCCGGCAAAATCAAATGGGCATATTTTCAACCAGTAGATTTGCATTAGTGTTCGTGACACCGCGCTGCGAAACCACTATAGCATGAATGCGTATTAAGTAAAGCAAGCACAGTGAGAAACTATGCCTAGAAAGTCGAGACATTTTCCCGTCGACCCGTCGACTTCGGATTGGCCATTCATACCATGATCCACTTGGATAACTGAAGACTCCATTTATTTTAAATAGGTAAGACTCAAACATTTCAAGATTTGAGCTTCAGGTTTATTTATCTCTACTAAGGAGATTCTCAATCCAAGTCTGACAATTGACAGAATCACTTTTTCTGTTTCAATTTCAAAGAACTTCTTCCTGGCGTTCACTTCGCTCCAACTGGGACATATCCTGCTTTTCAGCTTAGTGTATATTGAGCACTTCCACAATTATTATCTAAGAGCTGTCTTTGTCAATGACTATTTTGCATTCGTATGGTATGTGGACAAGACGGGTCAGAGCCGTTTTATGTCGTACTTTGAACGTTTTAATAATTTTGCAAGATGAATATTGTGGATACAATATATATATATATATATATTTCTGAGAATCTCTAGGGAATTTCAGGAATTATTTTGATATTTTCCGTGAAGCTCCTAATTAACACCGCTAGCCATGATGGTCTCCAATAGCGGAAGGTCCGAAAGAGCTTGAAACTATTGAGAAATCATCATGTCTACAGGTCGTAAGCCCTGATAAAGTGTGGAACGTTTTGATGGCTGTGATCCCTGACCATCATGTCAAAACCCAGGGATACCCAAGTGACCATACTGTTAGGGTGTAGGGGTTGCATGTGTGAGGCGCATATATTGACAGGCATTGCTATGGACCGTTAGGGCTGAGTAGGGTCGAAGAATGGATCTACGATTGCTGAATTATACTGAAAAACTCGTGATTCAGCAGTGGTGGCACCGCTTTCCGCTTTTGTTCGGCCTTGGTGGTTTGTGTGGGGTGGTGCGTGTCGGTGTGTGTGTGTGCTTTGTGCGTGTGGTGCTTACGGCTTCAGCAGGGTGGTTACTTGGGTAGTGTGGGATAATTGGGTTTGGGACTGAGGGGGTCGTCGTTGATAAGGCCGACATCATTGAGTGCTCAGTGTTGGCGGTTGTATTGGTGACGATTTCTTCAGCCTTAAGATCTCATTTATACCACGCACAGATTTTTGGGAAGAGGGAGTACTTTGTAATGCAAGAGAGGGACTTAAACTCTGCGTTACGGGTTGGGCGAGGTCATGCAGATAGACTCAACCCAGGTGACCGTGCGGCTCGGACAGTGATGCATGAATGAGTGCGGTGTGGGTGAGGTGCGCTGCCCTGTGGGTGCAGTTGAGTCCGGGTTGGAGTGGAAAGAGACCCTTCTCTACTCTAGGTCGGGTTCGGTTGTACGGGCGTGGTAGTGTTTGTCTTATTTGTGCCGTGTTGTGCGTGATTTGCGGCTCGAGCTGTGTGGTTACTTGGGAAGTATTGTGCTCTGTAATCTAGATTTTGGTTTTAAGGTGAAGCTAAGGCTGGGCTGTGCCTCGGATTTGTTGGGCGCAGGTCGGGAGAGCTGGTGGCAGTTTGTGCTGGGGGGTTTACTCGATTGGTTATTCACTGATGGTGGCCAGTCGATCGACTTATCGGCGCTGCCTGTCATTTGGTTCTTGGGGTTTGTGCTCTCGAGGTTCGGGGCGTTGCTTCGTTGTATCTTCGCTTTAATACTAATATTCCTTGTTTGATTTAACTGACTGTTTTCTACAGGCGTTTAACTCATTCTATTTCATAGATTGCCAAATTTAAGGGTAATGGTTCAATAGGGTGTTAGCTATCAGAGTGGATTAGAACGAGTTGGCGCCTACAATACACCAACACTGACACACACACTCCAATACTTACACGCACACATGCACCTACAACTAGCTGTAAAAGACCAGTGGGCGGGACAATGGTGCCTACCCAACAGTTGTAGGTGGGGTGTTTGGCTTAGCTACATGACTTGGTCCGGCAAGCCCATAAACATCAATTGGTAGACGTATAGCCTAGTGAAAAGACAACGCAGATGGGCGAAAGCCAGGGGATGCGTTGATAATAGCAGAATAGCAGAATAGCAGAATTTTCCGTGAAGCTCCTAATTAGTATAAATGATTTAACATATTTTTTTTATCATTTTTAGAATACATCCCAGAAGACTGGGAACTTGTAGGAATCTAGGGTTTTTTTTTATCTATTAACGAGATCTTTAGCCCTAGGCTAGTTCATCTCGGGACCCACGCTTTACTTACCTTCCGAAGGAAGAACTCACATTTCAAGAGTTTGTCAGTGAAGCTACTGATATCTTTAAATGAGTTAACATATTTAATATAAACTTTAGAATACATCCCGGATGACTGAAAATTTCTGAGAATCTCTAGGGATTTTCAGGAATTATTTAAATATTTTTTTCCGTGGAGCTATTTACCTCTACAAATTGATCGGAATATTTTCCATACTTGTTCGAATGAATTCCAGATGTCTGGGAATTTCTGTGAATCTTTAGAGATTTACAGGAATTATTTAAATATTTTTCCGTGAAGCTATTCACTTCTACAAATTGTTGAGAATATTTTCTATACTGACTATGATCGCATATCAGTCCCATATGAATAGGAAACCCAGTAAATATGGGACTGATATGCGATCATAGCTAGTATACTTGTTAGAATAAATTCCAGATGATTGGGAATTTCTGACAATCTTTAGGGATTTTCAGGAATTATTTAAATATGTTTCCGTGAAGCTATTCACTTCTACAAATGCTTTAGAATAATTTCTATACTTGTTAGAATAAATCTCAGATGACTGGGAATTTCTGAGAATCTTTAGGAATTTTCAGGAATTATTTAAATATTTTTCCGTGAAGCTATTTACCTCTACAAGTTGTTGAGAATATTTTCTATACTTGTTGGAATAAATTCCAGATGTCTGGGAATTTCTGTGAATCTTTAGAAATTTTCAGGAATTATTTAAATATTTTTCCGTGAAGCTATTTACCTCTACAAATTGTTGAGAATATTTTCTATACTTGTTGGAATAAATTCCAGATGTCTGGGAATTTCTGTGAATCTTTAGGGATTTTCAGGAATTATTGAAATATTTTTCCGTGAAGCTATTCACTTCTACAAATTGTTGAGAATATTTTCTATACCTGTTAGAATAAATCTCAGATGACTGGGAATTTCTGAGAATCTTTAGGAATTTTCAGGAATTATTTAAATATTTTTCCGGAACTCCTGGAGGAATCCCTGACGGAACTCCTGGAGGAATCCCTGACGGAACTCCTGGAGGAATCCCTGACGGAACTCCTGGAGGAATCCCTGACGGAACTCCTGGAGGAATCCCTGACGGAACTCCTGGAGGAATCCCTGACGGAACTCCTGGAGGAATCCCTGACGGAACTCCTGGAGGAATCCCTGACGGAACTCCTGGAGGAATCCCTGACGGAACTCCTGGAGGAATCCCTGACGGAACTCCTGGAGGAATCCCTGACGGAACTCCTGGAGGAATCCCTGACGGAACTCCTGGAGGAATCCCTGACGGAACTCCTGGAGGAATCCCTGAAGGAACTCCTGGAGGAATCCCTGAAGGAACTCCTGGAGGAATCCCTGAAGGAACTCCTGGAGGGATCCCTGATGGAACTCCTGGAGGAATTCCTGAAGGAACTCCTGGAGGAATCCCTGAAGGAACTCCTGGAGGAATCCCTGAAGGAACTCCTGGAGGAATCCCTGAAGGAACTCCTGCAGGAATCCCTGACGGAACTCCTGCAGGAATCCCTGAAGGAACTCCTGCAGGAATCCCTGAAGGAACTCCTGCAGGAATCCCTGAAGGAACTCCTGCAGGAATCCCTGAAGGAACTCCTGGAGGAATCCCTGAAGGAACTCCTGGAGGAATCCCTGAAGGAACTCCTGGAGGAATCCCTGAAGGAACTCCTGGAGGAATCCCTGAACGAACTCCTGCAGGAATCCCTGAAGGAACTCCTGCAGGAATCCCTGAAGGAACTCCTGGAGGAATCCCTGAAGGAACTCCTGCAGGAATCCCTGAAGGAACTCCTGCAGGAATCCCTGAAGGAACTCCTGGAGGAATCCCTGAAGGAACTCCTGCAGGAATCCCTGAAGGAACTCCTGCAGGAATCCCTGAAGGAACTCCTGCAGGAATCCCTGAAGGAACTCCTGCAGGAATCCCTGAAGGAACTCCTGCAGGAATCCCTGAAGGAACTCCTGCAGGAATCCCTGAAGGAACTCCTGGAGGGATCCCTGATGGAACTCCTGGAGGAATTCCTGAAGGAACTCCTGGAGGAATCCCTGAAGGAACTCCTGGAGGAATCCCTGAAGGAACTCCTGGAGGAATCCCTGAAGGAACTCCTGCAGGAATCCCTGACGGAACTCCTGCAGGAATCCCTGAAGGAACTCCTGCAGGAATCCCTGAAGGAACTCCTGCAGGAATCCCTGAAGGAACTCCTGCAGGAATCCCTGAAGGAACTCCTGCAGGAATCCCTGAAGGAACTCCTGCAGGAATCCCTGAAGGAACTCCTGCAGGAATCCCTGAAGGAACTCCTGGAGGAATCCCTGAAGGAACTCCTGCAGGAATCCCTGAAGGAACTCCTGCAGGAATCCCTGAAGGAACTCCTGCAGGAATCCCTGAAGGAACTCCTGCAGGAATCCCTGAAGGAACTCCTGCAGGAATCCCTGAAGGAACTCCTGCAGGAATCCCTGAAGGAACTCCTGCAGGAATCCCTGAAGGAACTCCTGGAGGAATCCCTGAAGGAACTCCTGCAGGAATCCCTGAAGGAACTCCTGCAGGAATCCCTGAAGGAACTCCTGCAGGAATCCCTGAAGGAACTCCTGCAGGAATCCCTGAAGGAACTCCTGCAGGAATCCCTGAAGGAACTCCTGCAGGAATCCCTGAAGGAACTCCTGCAGGAATCCCTGAAGGAACTCCTGGAGGGATCCCTGATGGAACTCCTGGAGGAATTCCTGAAGGAACTCCTGGAGGAATCCCTGAAGGAACTCCTGGAGGAATCCCTGAAGGAACTCCTGGAGGAATCCCTGAAGGAACTCCTGGAGGAATCCCTGAAGGAACTCCTGCAGGAATCCCTGACGGAACTCCTGCAGGAATCCCTGAAGGAACTCCTGCAGGAATCCCTGAAGGAACTCCTGCAGGAATCCCTGAAGGAACTCCTGCAGGAATCCCTGAAGGAACTCCTGCAGGAATCCCTGAAGGAACTCCTGCAGGAATCCCTGAAGGAACTCCTGCAGGAATCCCTGAAGGAACTCCTGGAGGAATCCCTGAAGGAACTCCTGCAGGAATCCCTGAAGGAACTCCTGCAGGAATCCCTGAAGGAACTCCTGCAGGAATCCCTGAAGGAACTCCTGCAGGAATCCCTGAAGGAACTCCTGCAGGAATCCCTGAAGGAACTCCTGCAGGAATCCCTGAAGGAACTCCTGGAGGAATCCCTGAAGGAACTCCTGCAGGAATCCCTGAAGGAACTCCTGCAGGAATCCCTGAAGGAACTCCTGGAGGAATCCCTGAAGGAACTCCTGGAGGAATCCCTGAAGGAACTCCTGGAGGAATCCCTGAAGGAACTCCTGGAGGAATCCCTGAAGGAACTCCTGGAGGAATCCCTGAAGGAACTCCTGGAGGAATCCCTGAAGGAACTCCTGGAGGAATCCCTGAAGGAACTCCTGGAGGAATCCCTGAAGGAACTCCTGGAGGAATCCCTGAAGGAACTCCTGGAGGAATCCCTGAAGGAACTCCTGGAGGAATCCCTGAAGGAACTCCTGGAGGAATCCCTGAAGGAACTCCTGGAGGAATCCCTGAAGGAACTCCTGGAGGAATCCCTGAAGGAACTCCTGGAGGAATCCCTGAAGGAACTCCTGGAGGAATCCCTGAAGGAACTCCTGGAGGAATCCCTGAAGGAACTCCTGCAGGAATCCCTAAAGGAACTCCTGCAGGAATCCCTAAAGGAACTCCTGGAGGAATCCCCGAAGGAACTCCTGGAGGAATCCCTGATGGAACTTCTAGGGATTTCTCTAAAGGAATCCCTGAAGGAACTCCTAGAGTAATCCCTGAAGGAACTCCTGGAGGAATCCCTGAAGGAACTCCTGGAGGAATCTCTGAAAGAACTACTAGAGAAATTCCTGAAGGAACTCCTCCTTGGTGGAATCCCTGAAGGAACTCCTGGAGGCATCCCTGAAGGAACTCCTGGAGGAATCCCTGAAGGAACTCCTGGAGGAATCCCTGAAGGAACTCCTGCAGGAATTCCTGAAGGAAGTCTTGGAGGAATCCCTGAACGAATTCCTGGAGGAATCCCTGATGGAACTCCTTGAGGAATCCCTGATGGAACTTCTAGAGATTTCCCTGGAGGAATCCTTGAAGGAACTTCTGGAGGAATCCGCAAAGGAATCTCTGGAAGTTCTATTGGAGGAATGCCTGAAGTAAATCCTGACTATTCCTAACAGGAACACCTGAGAAATCCTGGAAGGAACGCTTGAAGTAATCCTGGAAAGAACTCCTGGAGGAATTCCTGAAGAAACTCTTCTAGAACTCCTAGTGGAATGATTCCTGGAACCTTTGAAGGAACATCTGAAGAAATTACAGAAACGAATCGTGGAGAGATCGCTAATGGAACTCCTGGATTAATTTTCAAAGTAACTTTAGGAAGTATTTATGCATATTCCAGGAGAAATCCCTAAAAGAACTCCTGGCGGCATCCCTAGATAAACTCCTGGAGGATTCCTTGACGGAACTCGTGGAAGAATCCCTACAGGAGCTGCTCGAGGAATCCCACAAGGAATTGCTGGGGGCTTGCCTAGATAACCTTCTGGAGGATTCCCTAAAGGATCTCGCGGAGGAACCCCTGCAGAAGCTACTCGAGGAATCCGTGTAGGAACTGCGGGAGAATTTCTTGAGGGAATCTTGAAGGAACTTTTCGGTTGATCTCCGAAGTAACATCTGAAGGAATTCATATTCATGAAGAAACTCCTCGATGAAATTCCGACGGAAATCCATAAACAAAACCCTGAAGGAATCCATCAAGGAGCTCCTGGTGAAATATCTTAAGGAGTTCCTACAGGAGTTCTAAAGGAACTCGTTAAAGAATACTGCCGAAAATGCATTTTGAAAAATCTTAAAATCAGTTGTTTTTCCGCATTTAGTTTTTATAGCGTTAAGGTTATTTATATTATATGCAAGATTATATGTATTATATGTTTAAAATAAATAAACTTTCACGGACAAATATATTATTTGTTTTATTTTTGTTAGAAAACATAAATAAAAAGAAAAATAAACAAAATTCAGCCTAGTAGAGATCTGCTAGACAGCTACTCGATTTCTAGTACCCTTGTCTAGTAGATATCTATGAGATATCGACTAGATAGCGGGCGAAATTGTTTTCGCCCGATTTGAGGTAGACAAAAATGTTGCACTGGAGGAAGATTTCTATGCGACTGGTAGTAGATATCTGCTTAAATGTCTACTAGATATTTTATTTTGTCTAGTAGATACCTACTAGATTTCTAGGAGGAATTTCCGAGCGGGCGATTGCAAGGTTAATTTTTATAGCATGATTTTTATACCATGTAAAGACGGTCCATAAACTTCCGTCCGGCACTGTAGAAAAGCATGTGCCGCGAGAACTGTCACACGAATGTCAACATCAGGATCAGGCACCGCACTCGCGTACATGCGTTTACAGCCGATTCAAATTTTGTGGTTTTAGTTGAGAATTTCCTTACAAAAAACGTGAATATTTGCGCTGAAATTTGCCATAGTTTGTGATTCTACCGAGAGGCAACTGAACCAAGATGCCGAGATCCAAAAGAGACCAGAAAGGTAAGATTCTACTGCTTGTTTACAAAACCGCTTAAAACTGATCGCACGTTTCCGTTTCGCCCGAATAGTTTCGTTGACCAAAACCGATCGGAAGGGTCTCTCGAACAAACAGCAGATCATCGAGGACATCCAGGAGTGCCGACAAAAGTACGACAATGTGTTCCTGTTTTCGGTGCAGAATATGCGCAATGCCAAACTGAAGGACGTCCGAACGGCCTGGAAGAATTCGCGCTTTTTCTTCGGTAAGAACCGGGTGATGCAGCTTGGGTTGAAGTTCGTCAGCGATGACGGCGATGAAGACCCGAAGCTGGAGCAGGATTTGGAGAAGCTGCGGGACCAGATGATCGGCCAGTGTGGGTTACTGTTTACGTCCGAGAGCAAGGAAACGGTTCTGGATTGGTTCGATTCCTACTCGGCCGATGAGTTTGCACGAAGTGGATTCCGGGCAACGAAAACGATTCACTTGAAGGAAGGTCCTCTGGAGGAGTTCTCCCATGCCATAGAGCCACATCTGCGTTCGCTGGGAATGCCCACAAAGCTCGAACGAGGAATTGTCACATTGTACAAAGAGTTCACAGTTTGCGAGAAGGGAAAGGTTCTGACACCGGAACAGGCCCGGATTCTTAAGCTTCTGGGGAAACCTATGGCCAAGTTCAAGGTCATTATCAATTGCTGCTACACGAAGGAGAATGGGTTCGAAGAGATCAAGAAGCGGGACATTGTGGTCACCAAGAAGACCAAGAAGGTGCTGAACAAGAAACCCAAGAAAGCCAAGTCAGAAGAAGCGATGAGCGAGGATGAGGATGAGGACGATGAAGAGGATATGAGTGACGAAGAAGACGAGGACGAGGAGATGGATATGGACGATGAGGATGATGACGATGACGAGGATGACGATAAGGCGTAGTATTGTAAGGTTAGTGTTAATTGTTATGGTAAGATAAATGTATCTTCTATTCTACAACTATCGGTTTCTGATTGTGGTCTTAACAATCCGAAACATCCTTCCTTGAGGGCATACAAAAATGATTTTAGTAGTGATTCAAATGTTTATAGCTTTATCGATGCGAAATTAGTTTTTTTTGCTTAGTTAAACGAATGAATGGAAAGGGGCACAATCTTTACTTCAAGATAATTTGTTTCAAAAAATGGAAATTTCGGAACAATCTTATGATCTTTTTTAGAGTTTTCACTGTTTATTGTCTCGTTAATTTCTACCCTTATTATATTACAAATAAATAAGTCGTAACGTTTCTCTTTACAAAAAAGAACACTAACTACACTACTACTACTACGAAGATAGAGAGAGACAGCGATGGGTTCGGATTCGGATTCGGGATGGTAGTGACAGTGTGTGTGTGAGTTACGAGTTTCGGAAAGACCTATTCATACTAGAGAAA
>NW_026917379.1:0-25000 GCF_035046485.1 Aedes albopictus
TTAAAATGGTCATGATCTTGAATTGATCCTAATTGATTTTATAACATACCAGTGCCAACTTCAAGCAATCTTTTGAATTATAATGTATAAACTGGTTTCTCTACATTTAGTTTTATTATTATTATTAGTTTTCTTTATTATCGAGATTTTCAACCCTCGGCTAGTTCATCTCGGAGTTGAACGTACTTAGTGGCCTTCATTGAATAATTTTCAAAAAAATCAAGGAAATTACTAAATACAGTTGAAACATCCTATGAATTTTCATTGAAATCGAAGCAAAATATATTCAAGGCTTCCCTTCTTGATAATCCATAGTTCCAGATGCCCCAAGAGATGCCCACTTCCTGATGGCGCTTCTGTCGAAGCACTTGTTCAACAACAATTTCAAAACGACTTGTACCAATCTATTATTTGGTTAAATTTTGCTTGCAAGCTACAGCCACTCAAAATTCCCTCACACTACAGAGCCCTGAAAATTCATTCCGCTCCCATCTCACCACTCTCTCGCAAACTCTCAATCATCCGCACACCCTTAAATGAAACAACACAGCACACGAGTAACTTTCACACAGCGACCGAAAAGACAAACGAATTTTCACGCAGATTTGTGTAACACCGGATCAGCACATTTTGTGTGTTGATCCAGTGTTACACAAATCTGCGTGAAAATTCTTTTGTCTTTACGGTCGCTGCGTGAAAGTTACTCGTTGCGCTGTGTACATCGAGTTCTGCGTGCAAACGAAAAAAGCACCCTCTCTGCTCTCTTACTTCAATTTCTCTCTCTCCCACACCACGCTACGCATACGCATGCATATGGATATTCCCGCACACTACCCACCTTATGCAACCGTGTCGACCTCTTCCACGATCTGGTGACTTTGAGCCGCCTCCGAAGACGTCGTAGCGGCCGCCGTCGCCGCCGCCGTTGTGGTGGTGGTCGTTGCCGTAGCGGTGGCAGTGGCCGAATTCGCTGCTGCGTTGCTGCTGTTGTTGCTATTTCCCTCCGATGTGGATTCTGATGCTGATGCTGCTGCGGATGCTGCAGTATCTCCGCCGGCCATGGCCGGAGTCGTATCCATGGTCGGGTCTTGTTGAATGGGTTGAGCTGTGGCGGCGGGTGCGGTGGCTGAGAAGGTGGCGGCGTGGTGGGAAGCCACCACCGCCGTCGGCCCACTAACTCCGATGGCCGCCGGAGACGTTGCTGCTGCTAGCGGGGAGGCCATCGTCGACGCCGCGGTGCTGTACGGCGCACACTTCTGCTTACGTGCTTCGCGGCGTTCCTTTTTCTGCTGCATAATCAGGCGGAGATTGTCTAGCTTGGATTTGGTTTTGGAGTTTTCCAGCTCGGCCGCACTGATGGCGGCGGCACAGCGTTGGCAATGTTGCGGCGTGGGTGTTGGTGCTGCGGCTGCTGTTGTCGTCGCCATCGTCAGTGGGAGGCCACATTTGCACAGCACTTTTGGGGTGGCGGCTTTCGACGACGCGTGGTGATGGCAGCGGGCGGCCGAAAGGGTGGTGGAGGTGGCGCCACCTCCACTGTTGGTCGGGTGTTCCAAGGGTTTGTAACCGCTGCAGCAGCTGCTGCTAGGGCCAAGGTTTGCCACGGTGGTTGTCGTTCCGCCGGCGCTGTTGCTGGGGTACTTTTTGGCGTGGATCGCAGCCGGAACCTGCGGGAGGGAATGGGAGAAAGGTTGTAAGTGCGTGTTGAATACATGAAAATTTAATAATTCATGGAAATATTCGATTTCAGGTGAATGTTTCATGAGTTTTTGATACTTATAAAACGAAACGAGGGAGGGTAAATTGTTTCATAGAAGAAAGTTGAACTGAGTATTGAGGACGACCAAGCGTATCGTGCATATACCTAGAAGTCCTTAAAGAACAGAGCTTCAGATGTATTAGCGTAACTGAGCGGATATACCAAGAACTTCTTAAAGGATATATAATTCAAGGCCTACCAGCGTTATTGGTCATGCATCTCTAGTATACTTATGCGATCATCCAATACTTCCTTGAAGTAATGGCCTTCGGTTCGGCAAGTAAAACTGAACTGGTCGTCAAATTGCCACAGTATCTAAGGGAGAATGGATCCAGATATCAAGGAGTTCTTGGACGACCTTGAATGACCTTAGATTTGATAACTGGATTCTTTTGATTTGAAGTCCTGCACTACAGAGGGTTTCCGATGACTCATAACACCCGTCGGAATCATCTGTAGATCTATGGGCCTAATATAATAAAGCTTTATGAACTTCATGAGCAAATAATGTTATCCAAATACTTGAAGTGACTACTGATTATGCCCGTTGATGCCCTAAGGCAGCTGTTGAACTCACCTCTTCTCAGTAAAGATTTATGAACCTCATGAGCACATAATGGGGCCAAAATATCAAGAGATAAAACCTGTAGATCTGAAGACCTATAACACAGGAATTACTTGAGCGTCCTGGAACACCCGTCGTTTTCATTCCACCATTCAGTAAGCTTCATGGGCCTCATGTGCACAAATTATAATAAAAAAAAAAAACATTATGTGATCACTGATTGAGCCTGTAGATTTAAATCTATCACGCAAAGAGTTTTTGGCTACTCTAGAACACCCATCGTATTCACTTAAAGAACTTGAAACTTATGAACCTGATGAGCACATCACACTTATAATAAAGCATTAAGTGCAACCTGGTTGAGCCTGTGGATCTTAAGACCTTGACGTCCTGGATGCCCAAGAATACCAGCCGGACTCATTTCTTCATCCAGTAATGCTTAATGAACCTCATGACGGCATAAGGTAATCAAGAAACACAAAGTAATCACTGGTTGAGCCCGTAGATCTGAAGGTCTGTAGCGCAGGGAGTTCTTAGATGCCCGTCGAACTCACCTCTACATTCAGTAGATGCCTTGCAATGGACTCCCCACTGTTAAGGAAATCAAGCCAGAAAATTAAGTATGGCAGAACAAGTATTGCTCCTAGGGGTTGAGATGTATCTATGGGGTTTCCAAGAGTTTGACGGAAGCCTAAAAGGATGAAATTGAGGTATGAAGAGAGATTCACAGGGGTCTTTTGGTATTTTCTGGAAGCTTAAGGTACGTTTCAGGGGTGTTGCAGCGAGGTTTGTGGAAATTCCAGGGTTTTCCAGGGGAGTTGTAAAAGAACATGTAGGTTTTACGATAACTCTGTCTTGAGGAGTTCAAGGGCAACTCAGATAAATTCGGATAGCTCGACTTCAACTACCATTAATTGTCCTGAAACCCACAGAAACCTTTGAAACGCTCCTAAAATACCCAAAAAAATCTTTTGAAGCCACCAGACCCCTAAAACGCCTCTGCAAAGCTCATGAAACCTCTTAAACCCCCTTCAAACCTAAAAAACCACTGAAACACCCTGCAAGCCCTTGAGATCTCTAGAACGTCTGACACCCCTGAAAACCCTTGAGGCCCCTGGAACACGCCTGAAATCCTCTAGAACGTCTGAAACCCCTAGAACGCGCCCATTAGAAACCAAAAAATCTCCTGAAACCCTCTGGAAGCCCATCGGACTTCCTGGAACACGAGTGGTATACTCCAGCAACCCCATGAGGCCCCCAGAAACGTTCTTGAAACCCTCTGAAATCCCCTTAGACCCCTGAAAACCCCCAAAAACCTCCTGATCCTTGTTAAAACCACCTGGAAAGCTCCTGAAACTGAGCCCCTGAAACCTCTGGAACGTCTGATACTCCTGAAAACCCTTGAGGCCCTGGAATACCCCTGAAATCCCTGGAACATCTGAAACCCCCTAGAACACTCCATTTTAAAACCAAGAAATCTCCTGAAACCCCCTGGAAGCCTGTCGGACTTCCTAGAACACGACTGGAACGATTCGGCAACCCCATGAGACCCCCAGAAACGTTCCTGAAACCCTCTGGAATCCCCTTAGACCTATGAAAACCTAAAAAAAAACTCCTGAAACTTGCTAATACTTGGAAAGCTCCTGAAACCCTCTGGAACGTCCCTGAGCCACCTGGAACGCTCCTGAAAACCCCCTGAAGGCCACTGTACTGGAGTGCCCCTGAAAACCCATTAAAATCCTCTTAGACCTTCTGAATCACTCTTGGAACACCTCTAGAAACCCCATGAGATTTCCAGTAACAATCCTGAAACTCCTGAAAACCCCTGCAAGTTAACCGGAACGTACCTGGAAACCCTTTGTTAGCAATAAAAACGCTCCTGAAACCTTCTGAGATCCCCAAGACCCGTGAAATTCCGCAAGAAACCCTCTGAAGGCTCCTGAGACCCCTTAAGACGCATTTGGAAACCTAAGGAAACCTCTGGAAATTCCTTCCAAACCCACAAACCACTGAAACACTATGAAAGCCCCTGAGACCTCTGGAACGTCTGACACCCCTAAAAACCCTTAAAGCCCCTGGAACACCCCTGAAATCCTCGAGAATCTCTGAAACCCCCTAGAACGCGCCTATTGAAAACCAGAATATTTCCTAAAACCTCCTGGAAGTCCATCAGACTTCCTAGAACACGACTGGAATGCTCCAGCACCCCCATGAGACCCCCAGAAACATTCCTGAAACCCTCTAAAAGCCCCTTAGACCTCTGAAAACCCTTAAAAACTTCCTGATACTTGCTGAAACCACCTGGAAAGCTTCTGAAACTCCACGGAACGTCCCTGAAGCCAACTGCAACTCTCCTGGAAACTCTCTGAAATCTCCTGATATTTCTGGGACATCCGTGAAATTCCTGAAACAACCCTGAAAGCTCCCGAAAAGTTACGAAAACTCCCGGAAACACCCCTAAAACCCCTTGAAGTCCACTGCACTGGAGCGCCCCTGAATACCCATTGAATCCCACGATCGTTCTAAAATCCCCTTAGACCATCTGAATCACCCTTGGAACATTTCTAGGAAATCCCATGAAGGAATTTTAAGAGAATTTTTTTAGGGATTCCTTACAGAATTGCTGGAGAAATTTTTGGGGGAGTTCTTTGAAGAATTTCTTGAGACATTTTTTAGGCTTCCTAGAGGAATTTCAGGAGATTTTTTATGGAATTTGAGGAAGAATTTTCAGAGACGTTACTGAAACCCCTGAAACATCCCTGAAGTCAATCGGAACGTCCATGGAAACTCTTTGTTAGCCCAGTAGACGCTCCTGTCTCCTCCTCAGATTCCTTGAGACCCCTGAAAACCCGATGAAACCCTCTGAGGTTTCCTAAAACCCCCTGGAATGCTCCTGAAACATCGTGGAGCTTCCTAAGACGCATTTGAGATCACTGGAATGTCCTTGAAAGCCCCTGGAAACACCCCTGAAACCCCTGAGATCCCCTGAAACCCATATGGACACCTCTGAAGCCACCTGAGTTTTCCTAAACCTTCTGAGACTTCAAACACCACTAAAATCCCTGAAACGTCTTTGACAGCCCCTGGAAATCCACTGAAACCTCCAAAATGGTCTTGAAACGCCTTGGAAATTCCACTAGAAACTCCCTGAGAGCCCCTGAATTGCCTCTTAAACGCCTTGATACCCCCTGAGAGCTCTGAAACACCCTTGGGATTCCCTAGAACGTATAAATCTCCTTAGAACGTCCCTGAAACCCTATCAAATCTCATGAATCCCCTTGAGTCCTCCTGAAAACCCACTGGAACACCACTAGAACAGCCCAGGAAACTCCATGAGTTCCCCAGAAAAGTTCCTGAAACCCCTTGTGAACCCTGTTAAACCTTTTCTAAGTTTTGGAAACGCCCTTAAAGCTTTTTAAGATTTCCTGAGACTTCCTTAAACCACCTGAAGCCCTCTGAAACGTCATTGAAGTCACCTGGAACGCCCATGAAAACCATTTTAAACTTTTTGTAAGCTGCCCTGGAAACACCCCTGAGATCCCCTGAGACGCAGCTGAAATCCCTAAAACGTCCCTTCTTTTTCTTTTTTATGGCTCGACATCCCCACTGGGACTTGGCCTGTCTCGCTTCAACTTAGTGTTCTTTGAGCCATCCATAGCCTTAACCACTAGGCTATCTAAGAACCTCTACAAGACTAATTGGTCTTCAAAATGTTGCTTGGATAGACATCTCTAAAGTCTCCTGAGTCTTCCTCAAACAGTTATTAAATCCATGAAATGTCCTATAAAGTTTCTTGAAAGCCACTGAAACCTCCAAAATGCTCTTGAAACACAAAATTGCACAAAAAAAAAACTCCTGAAGCCCTCTGAGCCCCCTCAAACACGGCTGGAAACCTTCTGAACCCACATGAAACCCTCAGAAACACTCATGCAACCCGAAAGCCACCAAAACGCCTTCAAGTCCACTGAGACCTCTGAAACAACCCTGGGATTCTCTGGAACGTCTAAAATCCCCCTGGAACGCCCCCAAAACCCTATTCAATCTCCTGGATACACCTCCTGAAACACCACTGGAACGCCAGTAAAACTCTCCATGAAATACCATGAGTCTCCCAGAAACCCCCTCTGAACCCTGTTAAGGCTCAAGCATTCGTCATCATTTTTCGGAAATAGAAAAGCAGTTTTTTCGTTGTGAATCAAAACAATGACCACGAAAATGTATTCACTGTATTGCATTCCTCATGTGGAATGCAGTGAATCCATTTTCGTTGCAAAATTGTTTGATTTGAATGAAAAAACTGCTTTCAAATGTTGGATGATGACGATGATTTCAATGACGAATGCTTCAACGTTAAGCTTTTTTAAGTTCCGTAAATGCCCATAAATCCACAAAAATTATCCTGAGACTTCCTAAGACCACCTGAAGCCCTCTGAAACGCCCTTTAAGTCACCTGGAACGCCTATGAAAACCCTCTTAAACAGCTCATAAGCAGCCTTCAAAACGCCCCTGAGATCCGCTGAGACCATCCTAAAGTCTTCCTAAAACCCCCTGAAACGTCCTCAAACAAACCTGAAATCCCTAAAACGACCCTAAAAGCCCCTCTTTAAAACATGAAAAGCTATGAAATCTTGTCAACCCCAATAAATCTCTTGAGACATCCTGGGGCATCCACACACACCTGAAATCTCTGAAACGTAACTGAAAGCCCCCATAAAAAGTCATGAAATCTCTTGAACACCTTTAAATCTCTTGAGACATCCAGGGGTGCTCCTGGAAACTCAATGAAACGTTCCTGAAACCCTCCAGAACGTCCCTAAAGTCACTTGAAACGCCCCTGGCAACGATCTAAAATCCTCTGTACGCTCCTGAAAAGCGCGCGAGTCTCACTGGAAACCCTTGAGAACCCTGGAATCTACTGAGCCTCCAAAAAAACATGGAACGCTCCCAAAAACCACTGGAACGCCCCTAACATCTGCTGAACCTTCCTTAAATATCTGTGAAACCTTCTAGAACGTCCCTGAAGTCACTTGAAACGCCCGTGGCAACTGTTTAAAATGCTTTGTACGCCTCTGAAAAGCACGCGAATCCCTCTGGGAACCCGTGAGACCCCTGGAATCTGCTGAGACCCACTGGAACGCCCCAAAAATCTGCTGAGCCTTCCTGGAATATCTGTGAAATCCCTGGAACGACCCTGCAAGCCCTTGGCATGCCCCATGAAATCCCCTGACACCCCAGAAAGCCCCTAGAACTGCTGCAACACACCTGGAGCACCCCTGGAAACCCTTTGAGACCTCCTGTAGTACCCCTAGAAATCCGTGTAACTTTTAGAAACGTCTCTGAAATCACCTGAAAATCTTGAAACGCCAATGAAACTCCCTGATATTCATTAAGACTCCTGGAACTCTCTTGGAAACCCCCAAAAACCTACTGAAACCCCTGCAACCCCAATGAGAAACTCTGGAAGGCACCTGAAACGCTAGGGAAATTTCTTAAAAATCTCTGGAGCCCATTTGAAACCTCCATGGAAGAAAACCCACGGAACGAAGATGAAATCTTTAAAAACGTCTTGTTCAGCTTCACCCAACCGACCGAAAACCCTTTGAAATACCCTCCAAAACCCCCTGAAACTCCTCCACACCCCATCTAAAGTCCTCAAAAAGTGACTGAGCCTGAAGAAGTGAAGGCTTGCTGTGATGCCCTGGACACACATCAAGCTCATCTCTTCACTTACACACTCAGTTTTATTTCCCGTGATCGGCTGTGCGGTTTCTGAATTTTAACCGTGTCAGCAAACAAGATCGTAGATTCCTTGGAAACTAGGCGTGTAAGCTGCGTAAGCGTAAGCGTGTAAGCGTAAGCTGCGATCTCATGAAATCCTGATTACTCGGCTGTGCAAATCTCGGCATTTGTAAACCGAGATTCGGCGTTTAAAATTAAGTGTGTAGTAAAGCCCTAAAAGTCTTACAAACACAAACCATGTTATCAAAAAAATTAAGTGATCATTGGTCAAGCCTTTGGCTCAAAAAGTTCTTGGATGCCCTAGACTATGTGTTGAACTTACTCTTCACCCATAGATGATCTATTTAAAAATAAAGTGATAAAAAGGCAGGAAGTGATCACTGGTTGAGTAAGTAGATGTAATATCTATTACACAAGGAGTTCTTGAATACTCAGAATACCCGTTGATCTTGTGGTTTGTGTGATCGTAGAACTCCAGATACTTGCTAGTAACGTTTGCGGATACGAAGACCTAAAGGTCATGGATATTTTCAATCCTCTAAAACATCTCAAAGCTATTTTGCATTGTTGATAAAGTTCAGAGCTTCGGGACAGTTGATTGGTAATGCTATACAGAACTCCGGGACACTTTGGATTCCCTTGAACAACTCCACACGAAAATCCGGAAAAAGCCTTCCGTTACAGCTTTGTAAATGCCAAGTTCAGAACTTCGGAGTAGAAGTTCAGAGCCATAGAAGCACCTTGACCAAAAGATTGCAAGAGCTAAAGTTTAACATTTCAAGCATCTGTTATACTTACATATCGGGAAGCCGACGGAAGTCGCGGGCTGGGTGCTGCCACAGGAGTGGTTAGCGTGGTGGGCGCCATCAGCGCAGCGGCTTGCGTATTGCTTCCGCTGTTCACCCCGGACGTAGCGCTTGATCCAGCCGTCACCTGATTGCTAACCGAACTGCCACCAGCACTTGCCACCGATTGTGACGAAGCCGATGCCGACGACGACGATGGTTCAAAATAAATCTTGGTTCCAGTGCGGGCGCACTGCGGCGCCGCACTCAGCAGATCGTTCAGGATGTGGATGATCGTTGAGATGTCCCGTTTCGGCCGGCCGAACTTGTCCTGCAAGGCGGGATTCAACGTTCCTGAAAAAGTGCCGGAGTAGATGCCCTTCCCGTGGTGCTTCATGGATTCGATCACGGCACCGGAGCTGACGTTGCGCGCTTGTTCCTGAGCGGTGTCGCTGACCTTGTTGGTAAAGACGCGTTTGGAGAGTTTGCGAAGGGTTTGCGTCAGATTGCGGGAGGCTTCCGCTAGGGCAGGGTTTTCTGCGTTTGCCGGATCGGCGCTGATGGCTCGGGAGGCGTTGCTGGGACCGGGCTGGGGCTGAGGTTGATGACTTGTGTGGTGTTGGTGGTGATGGTGGTGGTAATGCTGATGGTGATGGTGAGAATGGTGCACCAGGGCTTGTTCTGGGCGTTGCGGAGAGTTAGGGGCGGATGTAGACGCCACGGGTTGCACGGATTCTAGTTCCGTCTTCTCCAGAGCAGTGCTGTCGAAGCTGTAGTGCTTCCGAAGGGTTTGGACCTTTGATTTGTGGCGCGTTATGGGGTTGTGAGCCGTGCGATGCAAACTGGCCGTTGACGTCGATGGCTGAGGTTCTGGAGTACGTGAAGAGCAGGTTATGTCGCAGGAGTTGTTGTCGTTGTTGTCCAGCCGTTTGCACAGACATGAGGTGAGGTTGGCGCTGATTGGATCCGTGCAAGGCGAAGGCAGATCTACCGGTAGACTGTTGTTATTGCACGGTACAGGAATGTTACTAGTGTCGATGGAGCTAGACACCAGATTGGACAGGGATTTGATGGGGGACTCTGATGGTGAAGGTCTGACTTCCGGCTCAGTCTCCATCGGTTCCGGTGCACTCGGGCGCACGATAGCCATTGTGGGGTTCTCACTTTCGGCAAGGTTCTTCACTATGCTGTGAATGTTTTCTAGTTCCTGCTTGGTGAAGGTCTGTGACTCGGTCACGTGTTCAACAATGGTTCTATTGCTGGACCCACTGGAACCATCGGCTGCCACTCTGCGGAACCCTATTGGAATACTGGTCCTACTCCTAGATGAGGAAGCTTGGATTAGACTAGCTCCGGAAGCGCCAGAACTGCTACTTCCTCCCGTTAGGCTGCGAGATTTGTGAGTCTTGGACCGACTACCACTCTGCGACGAAGGATTCAAAGTACTTAGCTGCAGCTGGATCAGCATCATGTGGTCTCCCAAACGGACGCTCAAGTTCAGCGGAGATTTGCCACTCAGAAAATCGTTCACCTGATTGTCATTCAGCGATTCCAGCGCTTGCATGACGGTGTTCTCCGCTCGCTGTGCCTGAAAGAAAACAGAAAACATAACCCAAATTAGTACAATTTGAAGAGATATATAACACTTCAAGCGAAGCGAAAAACGCCTAATTAGTTTATGACACTCTCGCGAAAAACCACCTCTTCCGTTACCACCCAAACTCCGAAACGAACGCAACTTTGAACTACTTCCATTTGTGCCTTACTTTCCCACCACAAGCAACACCACATAACCCGCTCTACCCCAACGAATCCACGATCTTCCCCTCGCTCATTAGTCATTTTCCGTTACATCACGTCAGACAGCGCTGCACCAAATCGAGATCATCTCCGGAATCCGAACGGCGGTTGGTTCGGTTGGTTGGTGCGTACGAACGGTGGTTGTAAGCTCAAGGAATCCCGCTTATCGCTTACCACCGGGAATTTGCGAATTGCGGGTGGTGGTGGTGGGTGGCTCGAACCTCCACCACACCACGAGTAAAAACTGAAAAGTTTTCATTTCGCACCTGAGTTCGGTGTGGTCCGTGCGGGGTTTCTCCCGTCTGGTTCGTCCAAAGCGAACGGTTATTGTGGGGTAGAGGTGGTGGCGGAGGTAGGGAAGGGAATTGATTGCGCGAAAATGTTATTGAATCATGAGTGGGGGATCTTTAAGCCTATTATCTCCTCTACCCGGCCTGGGCAGCCGTCGGGCATGTGGGCGAGTTCTTGGGCGATCAATTAACCAATAATGAGGAAAGTACTGTTCGGTGAAATGAAAGGAGATTCTCAGCAATTAGCGGTTTTCAGCGGTGGATTGAATCCAATTGGAAAAGTGATTGTCGGGAAGTACTGTGTAACATACGCCAGGGAAGCTTTTGTTGGTTTTTAAGCGTAACTTTGACTTAATTACAACAGGATTAAGTTATAGCTAGGATAAAAGTCTATAAAGGCAGCCCACCTAGATAATTTTGTTATATTTAATAGGATAATCTACATGAAACAGAAACCGATTTAGGGTTTTCAAGAGCAGAAGATGATAGAACAGAGAAACAGACGTCACACTCAACTCGCTTTCCATCGATTACCTTTTTAAAGGTTGGTTCAAATATTCGGTGGTTGGCCAACTCACCAGTCGCAGCGCTGGCATCGTTTTTGCTCCTGTTTGACGTTTGCTCACTACTGCCATCTAGTGGTGGCTTGTCCAAACACGGCATGATTAGCATTGGGCAATTACGATATCGTGACGATTATTTTTAATATAGTTTGTTCTAAGTGTTACGTCTGTTTCTCTGTGATGATAGTTTGATTTTCTGTAGCGCAGAAAAACATGAATCGGTACGATATGTGGAGGTTTTACGCAACTGCCAACGGCGTATGGAACATAACTTCGTTAAGGCCGATTAAAGACGCATCAAATGTTTAACATCCCAGACAACCAGTCATCGTATAAGATGTTGTAAAAGATGATAAATTGGAGGCCATATGCGCGCATGCCTCCATTTAGGCGCATGTAAAATGTACGCATATCGCCTCCACTTATGCAACATCTTATACGATGACTGGTTGACTGGGATGTGGATGCTCCTGGATAATGTCAGAACATGGTTTTCTGGAAAAACTGATTAGACTGACTTGTGCATCAAGTACTTGGATCGCAGATGAAGTGTCTACCTCATCAATGACTTTTAGTTGGATTGGTGCAGTATTGTGTTGGAATTAACGTCTAACAGGGTTTTCGTGGCCGCCATGTACTAGGTGCGGAATTTTCTACAATAGCTGTTTTATGCGTCTCTCGGTGGTCAACGGGTCCACGTAGATGGTGGACTGTTTGACGGTAGAATTAATGGCAGTGAACTAGGGAAGCCGTTTAACAAACTAACGTGATCGTTTGCTGATAGTCACATTGGTCATGCCCGATGTCGATCTGACTAATGCCTAACAAAATCATTATCCAATGCAAATAGTCTTGGTCTAATAAGTAGTTTGAACCGATATTTTGATGTTTACTCGGTTAAAGTGATAACCAACTGGCATCGGTGTTTTCGCGTACATACGATGCCACACATGCCTAGGAATACCCTAGGACACCATCGGCGTACTACTGGCGGACTTACGCGATTGCGAACCTGCGCTGTGCTTATCTACCGAGATATGGGTTAGCAAAAAGGCCTGCTTCGAAGTTCTACGAGATGTAATAGTTCCCACAGAGTGTCTCTGGAGATGCTGGAGAGAATCATCGTGAGGCGCTGTCTGCGTTGTGAATCGATTCCTATACCTACAGGGGATGGCCAAAATGTTTGGGATAGGCAACTTTTTTTCTCTCACGAAAATGTTCAACATGCTGTAACTTTTCATAGAGTGCATCAAAAATTCTCAAATTTTGACTGTTAGTTCACCTATTATATGTGCATGATTGGTACAAATTTGAGCACGATTGGTAAATCTTTCGCAAAAATAGAATAGTTCCGGTAAAACACTATTTTTTAGACAACTAATTTTTGAACTGCCATAACTCGGAAACCAGTGAACCGAATACAATGAAATTTTTAACGTTTATCAACAATATATTGATACTTGATACAACGCTATAAAATGTAATATTTTCTTACGATGAATAAAGTTATACGGGTTTGACATTTTTACCCATATAGAGGAAAATAAGTCAAATTTACAATATCATTCAAAAATTACTAAATGTGTTATTCTTTCAATCCAAATAGGCTCTAATACATCTTATCAGAGATATCTTGAGAACAGAAGCAGAAAATCTTTGGATATCAACACTAAAATTTAATGACATTGATGTAAAAAATTTACATTTTTTCAAGAAAGATCCAAAAAGTTTCAATCTATGATAACTTTTTTCAACGTTCAAAAAGTACATATGTTTTAATGGCTTAAGAAGCATCCAGATATTGTTGATAATCGTTCAAAAGTTCATTAAATTCGGTTCACTGGTTTCCGAGATATGACAGTTCAAAAATAAGTTGTCTAAAAAATAGTGTTTTACGAGAACGATTCTAGCTTCGCGAAAGATTAACCAATCGAGCTCAAAATTGTATAAATAATGCACATATAGTAGCTTAACAAACAGTCAAAATTTGAGTTTTTCAAGCACTCTATGAAAAGTTACAGCGTTTTGAACTTTTTTGTGAGAGAAAAAAAAGTTGCCTATCCCAAACATTGTGGCCATCCCCTGTATTTCCTCAACATCTGCGGGACTGGCATTAGCAATGAGGAAAGTTTCATCGTTGAGGAACTCGCGGGGACTGCGTGGAAAGGCCCCCAGATCCATATGAAGTTTCGAATCTGGCCTTAAAAGTAGCCATTACAGAGACTCCCGAAATAAAAGACGATCTGCAATGTGCATGTGCCCTATTTCCATGGAAACGTCGGAATAGACGAATCTGCTCCTTGGACACTGCGGAGAAGGTTCTCGCAAGGGCTCAACAGTATGTCAAGGAACACCGAGGGAAATGGTCCTCCGAAAAGCATCGATCGTAGATATTACTCAAACTACCTAGATAGCTCTCCAGCGTGATGTACTATGTACTCGCTGCTGTGCACTATAGTGACGTAAGGTATGCGTTCGGTTGCGCCAATAGGGCAGATATTGCTAGAGCTCTCCTAAGTCTTGGCTGTGGCTACTTCCATCAATGTCACTTGAAACTAAGTAAACTCATTCGTGAATGCAAAAGGCGTAAACCATTGTATGCTAGTAGATTGCTCATTGCTCGGCTGAATGTGGTGGCGTGACATTGTACTAGATGCCCACCTTCCTCGTGGTCTCTCACTCCATAAATCTCTTGGATATCTCGGGCTGGTGTTCTTCACTCGCGAGAACTAGAGTTTATTGTTACTTTTTCCACTCTTCTCATAATGGCAGATACTTCGTCATTTCTTTCAAGTTCAACTTCAATGCTTAGAAAACCAACCTTTCAATCTTGGTACTGTCTCTCCCAATACCTCGTCCTAGTACTATATCTCACGTATCGTAGCTAGCAACTCCTCTAAAACTCGTCTCTATCTTTCGACCTCTAGGTTCATAGAGGACCAGAGCACCAACCCTCTAAATAGGGTCATAGACCCTCAATACCCAATACTATAAAACCGCTTTCTCGGTGTTGAGGTCTTTTGAAAACACTTCCCGTATTGAATCGTCTTCGCCTAGTTCCGCCCTTAGTTCCGCAGTGCTGGACATTCTACTGTTGTATGTGTTGCGTACAGTATTTATCCGCATCCCTGACAACAGACCGTATTGCCACCGAATCTTGACCCATGAGAGAGCCAAATGTGTCCGATTCGCAGTCGAGTCAGAACCTTCTGATCTCGAGAATATTTCTTTATGCTGCGGAGAAAATCGTGAAGTCCAGGTTGCATTTCACGTATACTTCGAGGTCTGTTTGATCCAGTGCAGCGGGGTGCGTCACAAAGAGGAACTGAAGTTACCTCCTGCGGAGCAAGACACCCCTGATTTGCTAGAACGTCGACAGCTTCATTGCCTGGGACAGACAAAGGTTATGATAGTCTACCCTTGTACCTCAACCAGCCACGGGTGTCCAAGTTATCCACGCTCTAGGGCAGACAGACATATCGGGGGACTGAGAATAAAACAGTCCGAAACCCGTTAACATGTCGAATGACACGATACCAAAAAGACCGGATAACCGGCCTCAGCGGCTTATAGCCTCTTCATACACTACATAACCTACTTCCTCTTGTACTAATGAGCTATCGATGAAATGTGTGCCTTGCATATGTGCATATGAAACTGAATCCTCTATGAAGGTAGCCGGAGCTACTTCAGGGTTGGCATCAGTCCCGCATGTTGCCAGTCCCATGTCAACGCGTCGTACACCCGTTCCCGTAGGCGACGCCCAGTAGTTGCTAACGAGGGGCCCCGTATATGCGATTTCCTGGACCCTCTTTCTGGAACACTAATTGGAGGGGCCATACTTCTGGTACTGGCGATTTTAGGAGTAGTTGGTTGCTGAGGGGTGATTGGATCCACAGGAAAGACTTTCCGAAGGACGTCCTGTTCCTGCTAGGAGTTCGATTCTTCCGTATGGTGCTCCAGTGGGGTTGGGAAATCTGGATTTAGGTCTCGGGGACCCTCACCTGAAAGGCAGAGGCTGCCACTCTCGCGCCACCTGTGGTAGAGGGAATTGGCTTCGGGGACTCGCCGGCCCGACGTAGGGCCCGTGTAGTAGGGCCTTCGGCTCGACGGTAGTTTCGATGACTCCGTCCGGATATTCTGATCGACCACTAGAAGCGTGGGAAAGAAGCTAGGATTCTGGACTGTTAAATTGTGTCACCGCGGATATCCCTTCTCTTGCGGGTTGGCAAGATAAGAATTCTTTATGTCATGTCGTAGGCTTCGGATAGGTCTAATGGGACTACGTGCAGGTCTTCACTCGACGCGTTCTCCTAATGACGATGATTGGTCTATAAACCCTCCGAAAGGGTCTCGTCCTTTCCCTCTTCGGGAATGGGATAACTAAGCCTTCTTCCCACCTTTCGTCCGATATAGCATCTGTTTTTCATACCTAGTTCATGGTATCAAGAAGGGCCAGCCGGCGGATAACGGGGAGGTGAGCCCAATTGGGCTCGTTCAGACCTAACTCCTTATTGTAGTCTGTTGCTAGACTAAGATCGCTTTCGTCTTAAAGCGAATTGGAGAACTCCGCTTCCGCAAATGATTTGGCACTATGGAAACTATTCGCTGAAACCTGAACCTCGCAGGGTTCACGTAGGGCTCTTAGGTTATTGGGCCTAAGTATGATAGCCCAATAGATTTCTGTAATCTAGTAGATCACCATTACCGCCTGCCTTTAGGATGTGACGATCAACGGCCATTAAGATAAACGCACCTTACTCGGAAAGAGGCAGTATGCAGTAGACCTCAAACAGGCCCTGATGAGACTTCGTAAACCAATTATGGCGGCTCCGTAGGATAATGAGCAGGTGTGGCAGCCGTCAGGTGAGGAGCTACCAGACGGCGCACGCAAAGCTAGGTGATTGATAATCCCGAAAGTCGGCAGTAAAGCCGGTAAGTCGGACCCCAGCCAGATGCCTGAAAAGGCCGGCCTGTCCGTGGTTGAATGGAACAGGCGGATGCGACAATTGATAGGTATTCAACCAACACAAGTTGGGGTGGGTCAGGGAAAGGACGCGCCCTGGACCTCTGTGGAGCAAAAAAAAGAAGAAACAGGAGGTATAGCAGCGTAGGGGCACCAACCAGCCCTAAGGAATATAGAAGGTCAGGTGAGGAGGGCAACGCACTCGGCATCAAAACAATCAAAACTGAGCAGTCCAAGAACAGTCAAGGTAGTCTTAAAGGCGATGAGGAGCAACGGCAAGCACGTGAATCTGAGAGCTGACTTGCGAAGTATTAGACGTAGCGGTACAGGTGAAATGATCCTCAAGCACAAGCACGACAAGAAGCGCAAGGGCGCACCTACAAAGGTCTGGCGAAAGAGGTCCTTGGCGAGGGCGTCGAGAGGGCTCTCACAGTGGAGGCGACTCTGAAGGTGAAAAACCTAGAAGAGCTCACTGACGCGGAAGAGATCGTCACGGCACTGTGTAACAGTACGAGGTACAAGGTGGCCACCGCAATCGTTTGGCTGTGGAAGGGTCCGACAGGGACACAGGTAGCTTTGGTATACCTGTGGCGGACGCAAACAAGTCCGTTACAGTAGGGCAGCTAAAGATGAGCTGTCAACTGACTTTACACGAGCCACCGGAGACTTGCTTCAGGTGTCTTTTTTTTTTTTCCTTCTAAACCATAGGGGGATAATCTGCTCAACAGACACCCTAACAGAAGGTTAGGGTAGTGTAGGTCTGACAGGCCGTCTTCTACAACAAAAGTAAAATCCAGGACTACTCTCTCCTCGTACCCACTAAACCATTCCTATGGTCGCCAAACCCTACGTCTCTCCGGAACCACCAAGAAGGTATTGCTTCAGAGAGGGGCTAGTGCACATCGCACCCACAAGGTTAGCTGCGTAGCCTGCAGCAACGAACATCGATGACTCGCTTTGGAGAGTCCATCACGGTAGCATGCTGGCGCTTAGCCAGTTTCCCGAGTGGTCCTCGCCACTCCCTTTGTCCTCGGAAGGCGGGCAGGGTCAACCCCGCCCGCGCCCTACTGCTGAGCGGACATCAAGAACTGATGCCCACGTGCAACCCGATCTGACCTGCCCGTAAGGAAGGGTATCACTACCCTTCAGGCCCTATCAGACGCACCCGTAGGTTGCAGACAGCAGGATCTCACCTACCCCGACCCTTGCCGGGGACCCCTTTCCAACCGCGGGCTCGGATCCAACCCAGTAGACCGACGCCACGACAGCACCGCTACCGGGACTTCCTCTCAGCGGCCACTTAATCGTTGTAAGGGTCGATCTCGACCGCAGGGCACCGGTATGACCTACGAAGCCGACTCCGAACCCCTGGACCACCTCTTGTACTGCATCTGGACTAGCCATTCTCCGAGTCCACGCGCCACCTCCTCTGTAGCTCCCAGACGATGTGGGTAATAGCCGTTGAAACGGCGTTCCAGCCAAACTCATCCCTACACATCCTCTGGACCAAGTTGTCCGGAGTTGTGTCCTCCCCGCATGTGGCAAGCATGCGGTCACGCATTGTGCGAAAACGCGGGCACACGAACAAAACGTGTTCCGCCGTTTCCTCTAAACCATTGCACACTGGGCATTCGGGAGAATCCGCATGCCCGAAACGGTGTAGATACTGTCGGAAGCAACCATGACCTGTAAGGACCTGTGTCAGGTGGAATGTGACTTCCCCATGGCGCCTATTAATCCAACTATCTACCCTCGGTATCAACCTATAGGTCCACCTTCCTTTGGTGGAACTGTCCCACGCGCGCTGCCATTTGACCACAGAGGCCATCCTGACAGTCCTGCGTATGCCTCTTGTGCCGCGCATTTCGAAGCACTCCATGTCCTCACTGATAAGAATGCTGATAGGCACCATACCAGTAATGACGCAGAGAGCGTCGTGTGACACGGTACGGTACGCGCTCGCAACCCTCAGGCACATAAGCCTGTAAGTACTTTCCAGCTTCCGTCGGTAGCATTTAGTACTTAGCGCGGTGCCCCACGCCGGGCCGCCATACCTAAGTATGGATGTAGCAACACTAGCCAGAAGCTTGCGCTTACTGGCGTACACCGCAGAGCTATTGGACATCATCCGGGACAGTGCCGCAATAGCTGTGGAGGCTCTTTTACAGGCATAATCGACGTGGCTACCGAAGGTAAGCTTATCGTCGATCATCACGCCCAAGTGTTTGACGGAGCGCTTTGACAGGATAGTACAGTCTCCTACACTGATCTCCGTCTGCTGCTCCGACTTCAGGTTGTTAACAACCGTCACCTCTGTCTTGTGGTGAGCCAGCTCCAGTTTCCTGGACCGCATCCACGCCTCCACAACTTTGATCGAGTGGTTGGTAGTCAACTTTACCTCCTCGATCGTTTCACCGTAGACTTCGAGCGTAATGTCGTCGGCAAATCCGACAATCACCACTCCCACTGGATACTCTAACCTCAACACCTCGTCGTACATGACATTCCATAACACCGGTCCCAGGATGGAACCTTGCGGGACTCCTGAGGTTATGTGAAAGCACTTCCGACCCACCTCCGTGTCGTAGACTAGTACACGATTCTGAAAGTAACTTCCGAGAATCTTGTACAGGTACTCCGGTATCCCCAGACGCAAGAGCGCATCGGCAATAGCAGACCAGCTGGCGCTATTAAACGCATTCCTTACATCCAGAGTCACTACCGCGCAAAAGCGAATTCCCCTCCTCTTAGGCTCGAGTGCTTTCTCGGCGGTTTTTGTAACCGACAGGTGCTTCAGGTGTCTGGAACCAGGACACACACCATGGGACTGCAAAGGCCCTGACAGTAGCAAGCTGTGTAAGCGAAGTAAAAGTATAGGCCATAAGGCACAAGGCTGCACGAGTCCTCCCAAGTATTTGGTTTGTTTCGCGAAATGCACGAACAGCAAGTACACAACGGAAGGCCCAAGCTGCCGCTGTCCATAGCTGCCAGCTATGGACGACGGGTAAATACCCCGTACAGGAGTAGATGTCTACAACCTACGACCCAGTCAACAAACGATCGCATATGCTGTTGAATAGGATGCTAAAGTGGAGGCGATATGCGTATACTTTACATACGGTTAAATGGAAGCATGCACGCATATGGCCTCCACTTTAGCTGTTATGCGGCTCCGCGTTTGTCTCTCGAGCAGTACACGCAGATGCTGGACTGTATGATGACCGTGCTGACAGAGCGAAGGCCGGTAGTAATAGCGGATGACTTCAATACCTGGACCGTAGAATGGGAAAGTTGTTTCACGAACCAGTGGGGTCAGAGACACTGGTCATGTCGATTTGGCTAATTTCGGTACCAAAAGTACCTTAAGCCAAAACGGAGGGGAGTCGATACTTTTTGTAGTCCTGGCACAACAAATAGGTCAAACTAAAGGGCAGACAATGCCTACACTCACAGCAATCACCAGGCGTTTCGTTACAGTAAGGAGCAGCTAGGCCAAGGCCAAGCCCTCGTAGGTGGAAGACATCATACGTCGACGGCGAGGTTTTTAGGGAGATGCTCCACCGTGAGCGAAGCCTACTCGGTCTAAGCGGGGACGAGCTGGTAGCGGTGGTGGTCGCCGTTGCCAACGTCGTGATGAAGATCGATCGATAAGGGCAAGCAAAATAGCCTGCTTTGAGGGTCTGCCAGAATGCCAACACGAGTCCGTGGGATGATGCATACAGGATCGTGATGGCAAAGACAAGAGGTATAATGGCTTCTACAGAGCAGTCTCCAGAGATGTTGAAGGAGATCATCGAGAGGCTCTTGTAGCGTCATGATCCTAGTCCTTGGCCTCCTTTTGTAGGACCGCTGAGGACTGGGACTGGCGATAAGGAGATGGTCACCGATGAGGAACTTGCGGGGATTGCACAATCCTCTAGCTTAGATATGATCCCAGGTCCGGACGGGGTTCCGAACTTGACCTCAAATGTAGCTATTTTATTGCAGAGGATCCCGGGACGTTCAGATCTACTAGAAACAGAAATGCCTGGACGAGGGAGTTTTCACAGATGTTTGGAAGCAGCAGGGCCTGTTGTTGTTGCCGAACGCGGTGAAACCATCCGGAGATCCGTCGGCGTATAGACCAATATGCTTGATCGACATGGCGGGGAAGGTGCTCGAGAAGATCATCCTCAGCAGACTGTTGAGGTTGAGGAGCCTGCGGATGGAACGGAGTCCCCCAGGCAAGAGCCGTGGCATGCGGAGATACCAAGTCCTTCTGTGCTAGCTGATACGGTCTTATTTCCGGGAAGCTCAAGTCGCGGTACAGGCAGTATCCGAAGACAAAGGGAGTGTTAATGCCACCTAAAACTCCGGCAATGCGCCAATACCCTAAGTGGTCCTGGAGAGACGTAGGACCTAGCGGTTTGAGTTCCTGAAATGAATATGTACTTAGTGTTCTACCTCGTGCACTTTTCATCATTTCTCGTTTACGTATCTTACCCAACCGAACCGCGCTGCTAATTGAGGTACTCTGTCTGAGCCTCAACCCCAAACGGAATCCGTAATCGGTACGGTTAAAGTTGGCTACACCGTAAAAGTTTGTACCTACCTGGCAGACGCACAAAGTATGTAGGTAAAGCAACCGCCGTCGACTGCATAAGGCTCCCATCAAGCATCAGCCTCGTATAGTCGTAAACGCAACAACACCAACAACAACGGTCCCACACCGCACCGGCTTAACTAGTTGAGCTTGAGCATTATAGCTTTACGTACTGATCGTCCAACCGACCCACGCACGCACCGGGAACAGCCAGCAGCACTCTCGCGAAGCCCCGTCAACGGCCGATCGAGTCGGCATCGGCGGCAAGCAGCGCCGTGATTCAGAGACCCAGCGTTGCGTTGGTATCTTGTACGCACTTAAACGGTGAAACCTGTTTTTGTTCATCGCGAAACGGTTCTAATGGCAGCGGCGGCGGCGATCCGCTATTATTCCAAGTCGGGTCGTCGTCGGTGGCGATTGGCGGTGGTGTAGGTACATACAGACACAGCCGCGCGACACGAATGATTGGACGTTGATAACGGACACCACCACCACCGGTACCTATAGTTACCACCCGCCGATGTTCAGCAGGAAAAGGTACCGGTCGAATGCCGTGCCGACTTGTTTGGCGAGATTTTCGGCCTGAAAAGTAGTTCAAATTTGAGGAATTTTATGGCCTATCGCCTTTCGCAACTCGACACGGATGGTTAGGTTGAAAATGTTTTCTTCGCATCGTTCAGCAACAGCAGCGGTGCGGTGAGGTGACGGACGCAGCTCACGTCATCGTTCAAACAATAGTTCGCGTGACGAGAGCGATGGTATAAGCAAGCAAGCACACTACTGGAAGCGAGGCGTTCGTGATAGAAATGGAATTATTGCAGCTTTGGCTTCTCGCCCCTGCCGCCTTCACCTGCTACAGCAGCAGCGGGTTCGCGTGGACACCCACACTACTGCCGAAGCGTGCGCGATGGTAAACAAACGGAACCGACGGATGACCGTTCGACCACAAGCGATTCGATGATGACGGCGGTCAAAGTGTGGGACAGAAATGACCTGATGGCGGCGATGATGCGGTCATCGATTGGATGCCAAGTGCCTAGTGGGTGCCGCCGTATAATCGTATGTAATTCGTTTTCCCTCTGGAAGAATTCTTTTAATATGAAGAATGATGAAGAATATGGTTGCGTGTGAGAGGGAAATAACTACGATATACGGTAGAAATAGAACGCTGATCAAAACGGGGTGTGCAGAGGGTGTTAATTGATGAGTCCGTTATTATAGAAACTCATCTCTTGGATGAGCACTTTTTGTGGATTTCTGGAGTGTCGGGAATTATATGCACTAGCCAGACCGCAGTCAACCTAATCACATTTTCTGGGTGAACACCAGTCAGAATATGGTTGAAGGCGAAGCATACACATACCTCGATTTCCTGCACCTTAGAGATATTCGCCACACACCGATCAAGAAGGAGCTATAGGACAAGTTCAATTCTTGCATCGTGTCTACTACGTTCTGAGCTAGGATGTTCTGAGGAGCTTTTTGCTGACAGCCGGCAACAAGGTGAAGACGGCCAACACGTTTGCTATGCCTCTGTTGACGTAACTGTAGGGGTTGAGAGGGATACAAAGAAAGCGAGAAACAGGGCATACAACAAAGTAAACGATCATGATGAAATGAAACGTCAGTCTTATAAAGTATTTTGCACGAGTAGGTTGCATCATTTGCATTCTTCCTCGAAATAGAGAGTTTCGGCCGGCAGAATCGATTGACCCGGATTGCCACGGTGTCCGTCCGGACACGACAGTAACTTTGGGATTGAAGCGTGGACTACGATTGACCTCGAGACGTTGGAATGAGCGGTACAAGTAGCGTTCACCAAGCACTGAATGCGCCACCCAAAGTCGTTCATCGAAAGAATTACCCTGCCACGCTCGGTAGGAGGAAGACGCGTCTCTTATATCCAGTAAGGGGTTTCGCAGACCCAGCAGCTACGGGCAGCTAACCGGTTACAAAACCCTGCAATTAACGCCGGAAAAGCACCAGCTGAACTGCGAAATCCAGACAGTCGGCGAGGTGATCGTAACTTGGAAGCAGAACGAGTTGCATGGGACACACCCCCATCAACTGGAGGTCGAATGTATCGATAATATCGATTCGATATGGCGGCGTCGAACGCTTGGCTGGTATGACCTTTCTCGGAAACAGAAGATTTCAAGTAAACCATCATCCAGGACCGGGTTATCGTGACGAAGAACTATCTGCGGTACATGCAGCACGAAGACGTGAAAGACCGCTGAAGGAAGTAGGGTCTGGGACCATTTGGTCAGGAGCACCTATTTTGGGCACTTGCTGCCATAACTCAGTCAATTTTGAACCGAATGATTTGAGTTTTTAGACATGATCAGATACGCACAGTAGCTGACCATGTTCATAATTCAAGTCAATCGGTTTGAAATTGGCTGAGTTTCTGTGGTCGAAAAGTGACGATTTTAGCGTTACGTATTTAATGGATGCTGCCTTATGGGTTGTCGTTTCCCGATGTCCAAGTATCCGGATTCATTTGAGCCATGGGCTCAGAAGAGGGTCAGTGTCAGCTGCTCTCAGGGGGAAAGAGCAACTGACGAAAGTGCCGGGGCTGGGATCGAACCCATGACCATCTGCTTATGAAGCAAACGTGTAGCCACTACGCCACGGGCCCCGGCTCAAATTGGCTGAGTTATAGCAGCAAATGACCAAAATAAGTGCTCCTGCCCAAATGGTTCCAGACTCTACAACGCAGTGTTGCTGGCTGGGACAGTCTGCCTCGATCGTCACAACGAAGTTACCAAGATTGTGCACCAACAGCTTGCTGGACAGATTTGTAAAAGGCAGACCAGATTCTGAAAAGTACTTGCATAAAACTGTACTGGGCAGGGTCGTGCAATTTCGAAAGGAAAACATGACGTACGACGACTGTAGCAAATCGTTTCCCATGCGAATGGACTGCTGTGATGCTTCATCTCTCACCCAGCAACACACTCGTTCGTTGCTGCTACAGAAACAAGTGTGTATGAAACATGGGATGATACACTTTGATTTTCGTTTCATTTATGAGTCATTGAAATACTTCAACATGCTGAAAACACTATTTAAACCACATTTTAAATAGTGGTGCACGCCTATAGAATGATAATTATGTTTTATGAGAGAGGATAACAAATTCGACCACTTAAATCCAATTAACCAGCGCCCGTAGCCATTGAGAGACTAGCGCGCACCAGTGAGACACTAATGCTCTAACGGGTGAAGCACAAGCAATGCGACCGGGTGGGAGACTACCGAGTGCTACGATGAGTGGAAAAGTTTTTTTTAACGACCGAGTCATTAGAAAAATGTATGAAACACTTGAAGTGATTCATTCAAATGTTGCATGAAAGTGTATCATTGAAACGAAATTGTACGCCCCTGGTACTGGGTTTCGAGGCCATTACGGGCTTCCCATTCGCGCCAACTGGCCCGACATTGAGGTTCACGACAAAAGAGTGAAACGGGTAACCCTCATCGACATCGCTACACCGTAAAACAAACAGACGTAACACCTAGAACAATTTTCGTGGAAATCCATCGCCCAGTTCACACTACAATCACCTGGCGAAAATGTTCCACAGAAACACTGCGTTGTGCAATATCGTCAACAGAAGGCGCTAGAGTGAAACGTCAAACACAAAGAAAAAATAATGCGCGCGTCTCTGGTTGTGAAATCCACAACTATGAAGATTGAAAATGATCGAAAAAAGCGAGGACGATGACAATTTCACCAGTGTTACGTCTGTTTGTCTGTGGTAAAACCATAATGTCCAATCAACGTGCTCCGGCAAGACGAAGTACCACGGCCTAGCGGACGTATTGAAGCAGATGTGGCACCTGGAAGACGTCCGTATGGTACCGGTTGTCCTTTCGTTACCGGTGTTGTCTAGACGAGCTGCAAGCGGTTATGGTGTGTCTTGAAACCAGCGGTTCCTGAACCAC